>NC_086009.1:17095000-17290000 GCF_030014385.1 Trichomycterus rosablanca
GGAGAGCAACAATTCTATTTCTCACATCCTCAGAGAGTTCTTTGCCATGAGGTGCCATGTTGAAAATCCAGTGGCCAGTATGAGAGAATTGTACCCAAAACACCAAATTTAACAGCCCTGCTCCCCATTTACACCTGGGACCTTGACACATGACACCAGGGAGGGACAACGACACATTTGGGCACAATTTGGACATGTTCACTGTGGGGTGTACTCACTTATGTTGCCAGCTATTTAGACATTAATGGCTGTGTGTTGAGTTATTTTCAGAAGACAGTAAATCTACACTGCTATACAAGCTGTACACTGACTACTCTAAGTTATATCCAAGTTTCATGTCTATAGTGTTGTCCCATGAAAAGATATAATAAAATATTTGCAGAAATGTGAGGGGTGTACTCACTTTTGTGACACACTGTACATGGGTGTGAACTGTTCTATTATCCTACATACTAAAACAATGTCTATACACATGGAACATTATAATCCACCAACAGGTAAACAATAGTCAGATACAGCCTAGTTCAGAATCCTTTTGTAAGAAGTGCACAGGAAGAATATTGCAACCAGAGTTAAATTGCATAATGCCAATTCATCCTGAGCAGGACTGGGTACCAATCAGTTGTAGGGTGACATTTCCTTATTAACTTACATATAGGGGCAATTTAGAGAAGCCAGTCCGGCTTCTGCATGGTTCTGGAAGAGGGAAAAGCCTGTAGTACCTGAGGAATACCTACAGAACTGACCAGAAGCATCGAACCCCACTCTACCAGCTGTGCCAACATGCCCCTAACAATGTTTGTACTAAACTGGTGCATTTCTGCCAAGGGGTAACATTCTCAAAGTGTAGAATGTATTAGCATTATGGTTTGTTTTGTGGAGCCTCACAAAGCTCAGTTTTCATACACTGAGGACTTCCTATAGTAACCACAACCAGTTCTTCCACTTTCCTGCACTTGTTTCTTTTCAGTTTTCTTACTCCAGTTTTTGGCATCTTTTCATCTCAATAGTAGCCTAATAGAACATTGTGAAATAAACCAGAACAACCTGTCAAAAATAACAATGTTTGTTCAGATGCTGTGACCTGTGGAGGTTTGAAACGCTTAGTCATTCCAGTCCATTGAGCCCCAGTGCACCTATACGAGAGTACCAACTGGAACATGGGCTCCACTTAACGGCAGAATTTTTGTGACTATGAGCTTTACATCACAAGTCATTTTTGTATGACGTGTTGCTAGGAAACAATGCTGAAAAGCGGCACACATGTCAGGCAGTCCTTGTGCGTGTGCTTGAACCATGCTTCTTTTCTCTCTGTAAGCTTTTGTGATTGGCAGTTAAAATTCCCCTGCTGTCAGATTCTCCCTAGCGACACATTTCAACACTTTTCTTGTTTTGTTGTATCTCCCAGGAGGTTACATATTTTGCCTATTTCTTTGTAGCATATTGGATGTGGTTTGGGCAGAGGAGGGAAGTTAGAAGGACACCTATAGTGCTAATTACTGCTTCTTTGCTACCTCTGTGTTTTTTCACCTTTGGATACTAACCAGTTACCTGTATCTCATCTTCAGATCAGGGGAGGGCTAATTCCATTTGGGGGCACTCCTCCTATTCATGTACCTTGTCCTTGCAGCGCCCACAGACCTGCCCAGGCCCAGCTTCAGAATCAGTAGTGGTACCCTGTATGACAAAGAGGAGAGGGAAAGACACATAGTGGGAGTTGTTGTACAACACCAATTTTATGTCAGTGATTGTTCCTGCCACTTTGTGATACTGTCCCTTGCCACCATGATGCACTTCTTCTTCAAGTCACCCATATTGCTGTACCCTTCTTTGCTTTGTCAGAAGGCAGGGTGGGCACAGGCCATTCTGGTGTTTCTTGCACCTGCAGAAGAATCTGGGTGACTTTGCTCAGCTGGGGAGGCCCAATAGCCACATTTTTTAGGGTTTTAATGATCCCATGGCTCTCCATATGCGATACTGAAGAGAAAAGATCAGCTGCGAACATGACAGCCTCGGCCCCCCTTGTCTGGACTGTGGGAGTAGAGGCTGCGATGAGAGCGAGAGAGAGAGTTCCAATTAGCCATGACTAAATTGGGTGCAAAAGAGGAAAAATAGTTTACGAATCCCTGCTTCATATTTGTATTTGCATTTTACTAACAGTGAAAAGTGAAGTCCAGAGGGCCGGAGTGATATGGTCAAGCGTTTTGTGTGGGTGAGGATTCTAAATGCAAAATGTCATAATGTCTTTGTTAACATAGTTTATTGATTTTATTCAGTGTGCATCACAAATTAAATGTAAAAAGGTCTTCAGCTGTGACTCATGCAAATAATTGTAACCTTGACGACCTCTGAAAAATGAAATAGCTGGCTCTGTATAAATGACATTAATTTACATGCATTAACTTGAGGTATATTTACAATAGCTGTATTTGATCATTAAACCTTAGACAAAATAATAATTCATTTATTTATTCATCCTGATTAGAGCTGCAGTGTTCACTTGCCTAATGAGGCCTAATTATTCAAATTAAACATCTAACATCAGCCACCACTAATTTTGGAGTGTGTCTGTAGGTATTTGTTCCAATTAAGTGTAAGTAACACTTGTGAGGTCAGGTACTGATGTTGTGCGGGATGGCATGGCCTGCAATCAGACCATCCCAAAAGCGTTCAGTAGGGTGCACAGACTCTGTGCACAGGGTCATAGTCATACGAATCAATAAAGAGCCTTTCCCAAACGATTGCTATAAAGAAGCATATCATTTATTTTATTTCAATAATTTTATCAGTAGTGTGACTGAAACACCAGAACTCACTACTTATGTGTGTATATAGTGTACATTGGTGTCCTCATTCTTTTTGTTTGATCAGGATAAAGCAGTTAATTAGTGAGATGAACATAAAAACAGATACAACTGATGTCTAAGGCATTGCAGACCTTCCTCCATCCGCAACCATGAACCCCCACTCCTGCTATGAGTCATCCTACTACGCAGTGCAGTGTCTCAGAGCAAAGCACTGAGAGATGTGTGGAACAACAGGTTGGAAATTTGTCCAGACTAGTAATATGTTTAATGGAAAACACCTTAAACAGACTGAGTAAGCTGGTAACAAGCTTTATCCAGGGAGTTCAGCTACAGTGTTATAAAAAGTATTTGTTTCTGCTCAGGTGGCAGTTCAGTACATTACATTAGCCCATCATCACTAAGTTTCATATCTGGGGTTCAGGTCTCATCAGTACCAAAAGCCTGTCGCTCAGAAGACACCAGCGGCTGCGTCTAAAGCAAGGGTTTTCAACCTGTGTGGCAACCTGTCCAGGGGGCGTCACATTATGAGATTTTTTTTACTTCTAAAACTAAAGTAATAGGCTCTATGCACGACTGTCTTCCGGGTTCTCGTATACTGGCAGATCAACTTCCGGTATTCATTTGCCGGTCGTCAACAAGCAGATAACGTTAGGCATGGCTCTCTTTTACACTTGTTGTCTTCAAGATTAACCTCGTCTGACAGTGAACGATTTAGACCGACCGACGCATGGTTTGTACTGCTTCTTCTAACAAGCGGGAAAAAGGATTTTAAATGTACAACTCCAGCGACATTGACAAATATGAAGGTAAGTACGTTAGCAAACATTTCCTTAGAACCATGCAAGTAGGGTAGTTGTAAACTGGTTAGTGGTTGTTTTGCTAGACTAGACAAACACTACATCTAGCTTGACAGACCAGTATTAAGATTCATGTTTTAGTTAGCTTTGAAGCATACCATTACAATTTCATTTTTATGCATATTCTGCTTGCACAGTGCCAGGTTAGGCAAGCTTTAAGATAGTGTCAAATCCCATGTATTAATGATGTTCAAACAACAATAAATATATATATGTATGTGTGTTCAATTCCCAGGTGGAGTGGTCCGGGTTCTTTCTGTGTGAGGTTTGCATGTTCTCCCTGTATCTGCGTGGGTTTCCTCCGGCAGCTCCTGTTTCCTCCCACAGTCCATAGACGTGCAAGTGAGGTGAATTGGAGATACAAAATTGTTTGATATTAAAACTTGAACTGATGAATTTTGTGTAATGAGTAACTACCATTTCTGTCATGAATGTAACCAAAGTGTAAAACATGATGTTAAAATCCTAATACAACATAAAACAAACTAAACATATCTGACTGGATATATTAGCAATTTACCCTCAATCTTTTGATTAAGTGTAAAAAGTTTTGTTCACCAATATATGAATGAGTTATCTTTTATTCATTATCAAATGTTATATGTCAGACCATAATAAATTTCCTGTCAATTGATTAATTTGATGTTACAGTATTAACATGTCTTTCTCCAAAAACATATTTGTTGTAAATGCGAGGAGGAACTTTGATTTTTTTATTCTTATGTTTATTACAGCAGGTTATCAAGAATTAAAGTCATTACAGAATTTATCAGTGTCAAGCTGGCAGCAATGGGGTATCAAATATACAGTGCCTTGCAAAAGTATTCAGCCCCCTTGAACTTTTCAACCTTTTGCCACATTTCAGGCTTCAAACATAACGATATGAAATTGTAATTTTTTGTGAAGAATCAACAACAAGTGCGACACAATCGTGAAGTGGAACGAAATTTATTGGATATTTTAAACTTTTTTTAGAAATAAAAAACTAAAAAGTGGGGCGTGCAATATTATTCAGCCCCTTTACTTTCAGTGCAGCAAACTCACTCCAGAAGTTCAGTGAGGATCTCTGAATGATCCAATGTTGACCTAAATGACTGATGGTGATAAATAGAATCCACCTGTGTGTAATCAAGTCTCCGTATAAATGCACCTGCTCTGTGACAGTCTCCGAGTTCTGTTTAAAGCGCAGAGAGCATCATGAAGACCAAGGAACACACCAGGCAGGTCCGAGATACTGTTGTGGAGAAGTTTAAAGCCGGATTTGGATACAAAAAGATTTCCCAAGCTTTAAACATCTCAAGGAGCACTGTGCAAGCGATCATATTGAAATGGAAGGAGTATCAGACCACTGCAAATCTACCAAGACCCGGCCGTCCCCCTAAACTTTCAGCTCAAACGAGGAGAAGACTGATCAGGGATGCAGCCAAGAGGCCCATGATCACTCTGAATGAACTGCAGAGATCTACAGCTGAGGTGGGAGACTCTGTCCATAGGACACAATCAGTCGTACACTGCACAAATCTGGCCTTTATGGAAGAGTGGCAAGAAGAAAGCCATTTCTCAAAGATATCTATAAAAAGTCACCTGGGAGACACACCAAACATGTGGAAGAAGGTGCTCTGGTCAGATGAAACCAAAATCGAACTTTTTGGCCACAATGCAAAACGTTATGTTTGGCGTAAAAGCAACACAGCTCATCACCCTGAACACACCATCCCCACTGTCAAACATGGTGGTGGCAGCATCATGGTTTGGGCCTGCTTTTCTTCAGCAGGGACAGGGAAGATGGTTAAAATTGATGGGAAGATGGATGGAGCCAAATACAGGACCATTCTGGAAGAAAACCTGTTGCAGTCTGCAAAAGACCTGAGACTGGGACGGAGATTTATCTTCCAACAAGACAATGAACCAAAACATAAAGCAAAATCTACAATGGAATGGTTCACAAATAAACGTATCCAGGTGTTAGAATGGCCAAGTCAAAGTCCAGACCTGAATCCCATCGAGAATCTGTGGAAAGAGCTGAAAACTGCTGTTCACAAACGCTCTCCATCCAACCTCACTGAGCTCGAGCTGTTTTGCAAGGAAGAATGGGCAAAAATTTCTGTCTCTCGATGTGCAAAACTGATAGAGACATACCCCAAGCGACTTGCAGCTGTAATCGCAGCAAAAGGTGGCGCTACAAAGTATTAACGCAAGGGGGCTGAATAATATTGCACGCCCCACTTTTCAGTTTTTTATTTCTAAAAAAAGTTTAAAATATCCAATAAATTTCGTTCCACTTCACGATTGTGTCCCACTTGTTGTTGATTCTTCACAAAAAATTACAATTTCATATCGTTATGTTTGAAGCCTGAAATGTGGCAAAAGGTTGAAAAGTTCAAGGGGGCTGAATACTTTTGCAAGGCACTGTATATGCTGTTCAGTTCAAAACCTTGTATCATGTTACAAAAGAGAAAAAAAAAAACGTCCATTTGAAGTTAAATGTAAAAAGATTTTATTTCAAGTCTTTTTAACGCCATTCAAGTGGTCTATTCATTGTGAAATGAATGTTAAACAACTGCCAGATTCACAAAACGTAAGAAACAGCAAAAACTGTTTTACACACTCAATATAGAAGCACTTTGTAGTTCTACAATTACTGACTGTAGTCCATCTGTTTCTCTACATGCTTTGTTAGCCCCCTTTCATGCTGTTCTTCAATGACTCTCCCAGGACCCCCACAGAGCAGGTATTATTTAGGTGGTGGATGATTCTCAGCACTGCAGTGACACGGACATGGTGCTGGTGTGTTAGTGTGTGTTGTGCTGGTATGAGTGGATCAGACACAGCAGCGCTGCTGCAGTTTTTAAACACCTCACTGTCACTGCTGGACTGAGAATCGTCCACCAACCAATAACATCCAGCCAACAGTGCCTCATGGGCAGCGTCCTGTGACCACTGATGGTCTAGAAGATGACCAATTGAAACAGCAGCAATAGATGAGTGATCGTCTCTGACTTTATGCCTACAAGGTGGACCAACAAGGTAGGAGTGTTTAATAGAGTGGACAGTGAGTGGACACGGTGTTTAAAAACTCCAGCAGCACTGCTGTGTCTGATCCACTCATACCAGCACAACACACACTAACACACCACCAGCATGTCATTGTCACTGCAGTGCTGAGAATCATCCACCACCTAAATAATACCTGCTCTGTGGGGGTCCTGGTCATCAAGAACAGAAAGGAGGCTAACAGTATAGAAAGAAACAAATTAACTACAGTTTGTAATTGTAGAACTAATAAAATAATCAAAGAGTGTAGACATAAGAGGTATGTTTACATAATGAAGAGGCTTTTGTTGGCTTTTTATGCTTTTGTTTAAAAACAGAGTATAAACTATAATATATATATTTACAATATTTAAATGTGCACGTTCTTTAAAAAATTACAGTCAAAAACGAATGTTTAGCTCCATCCCTTGACAAGTGGTCCAATCTCACGATACAGTAAACAGCTGATTTATGCTCTGATAGCGATCACTGTGTCAAACAACTTATTCTTTTTAACCCGTCGGATGCAGCGTTCAACATGAACCCTGAGAATGTACCGATCCACCCCGATCTTGTTTTTGAAAACACAAAACCTTCTTACTAATTTTAGAACTCAAACTCGTATATTCGCCGCTATACGACACGTTGTGATTAGAAATTTGCCGGTGTTTATAACAAACCGGAAGCTAGACTGCCCGACTAACGCTAAACGGAAACGCGTCACAGAGCTTGCGTGCATAGAGCCTATTCCTTTTTCACCCACAGGAGGCATATTTGATTAGTCTCACTGGTTCAAGGTCGGCACACGGAAGGGGGCGCATGTCCAAAAAAGGTTGAAATCCCCTGGTCTAACACAGGTAAGGTTATAACAAAGGGAATATAACATTATTGCTGCTGCAACAGTGACACCTACAGGGTGCCGACTTGAGCAGCAGAATAATACAGAGTAGCATTGTAGCTCAGTTTACATTTACGGCATTTAGCAGACGCCTTGATCCAAAAGGACATTACAGTTACAGTATATGGTCTGAGCAATTAGGGGTTAAGGGCCTTGCTCAGGGGCCCCACAGCAGCAACCTTGCAGTTGTCGGACTTGAACTAGCAATCATCTGATTACTAGTCCAGTACCTTAACCACTAGGCTATGGCTTGTTTGTGCTAAGGCTAGTGGTTAGAATCCTAGGCTTTGAAACTAAATGGTCATTTGTAACTAAATGTTTTCAACATCAAATTAATAAATGAAAGCATGAAATATCTTGTCTTTATTCTGTTTTGATTAATATAGGCACATTAACACTGACATTAATACATATATTAATACTCTATATATTATATATACTCTTACATACATAATATATTTTATATAAAAAAAATAGAAAAATAAATAAGTAGTTTTTTTCTAAATATGTTCATTATCTTCTTTTTTGTGGGGTCTCAGGAGAAAAAAAATAATTGATGTGTTCAAAAACATGACAAATATAGTTGCTTATTTATATTACTTTAAGCTGAACATGCTTAAGACTGTTGAAGATAAGACAACAGTTAATAAATTGTCATTTATAAGGATTCACAAACTTTTTCTTTTAACTACAAGTAAAACTCAACAGGCAGTGGCAAAGCAAAAGCTCATAATAAACAATTCAGCACATTTCTAAATATACACTAAATAATCTAGAGTTTTTTAACATCTTTGCATAAACTTCAGTTTTTTAAATAGTAAAGCTTCACATTTGCATTCAGACAGAAAAAGCTACACAAGCTGAACTTAAATAATACACAATAACACAGGGAGAGAAAAAGCCTGGCAGTAAGATATTAAATTCCCTTTTAAGTGCATATTTACATTCTGTTGGCTTTTCTGTTACTTTGATTCTACTCAGCTACACGGTAATGTAATCTCTTTTTTCTCACTTATCCTTCTTATTCTGGCTAACAGACACAAGAATGTGTTTACACTTACATCTGAGCTAAAATGAAGCTATTACGTGATTGCAGTCACATTTACCAGGTATCAGGTCATCACAAAGACAGCATGGTTGTTTTAGCACTGGCATACAAACTATCATACAGATGGTAACTGTTGTAATGCTTTTCCACACTGTTAATACTTGAAGACTATTTTCACTAATAGGTAAAAACACAGGTACATAAATGCAACTTTCATTTTGTGTTAATATAAATTAGATATAAATAACGTGGTGTTATGTAATGTTGGGACTAACATTTATATACCGATGTGTAAAAGTTGTGTGTGGCCTGGATGCTTATTGCAAAAATAACACTAACAGCACTAAAATTTGGCCAGAGACAGGTCTAACGAGAGACGGGTCACAGGCTGAAATGTAAACAGGACTGAGTGTATTCAGTATAAATAGGATCATAAAAATGGCAGTAAATTATAAAGTCCCAAACTTCTGATCTGGTATGAATAAAAATAACAGTAAACCTCTTGGATAATTTCTGATTAGCTTGTGTCTTCTTACATAATCTCTGCTTTGGCCTCGTACAATGCTTAAAAGCAGGACTCACAAATCACTGCATGATTACAATGTAATAAACAACTTGTATCAGCTGGTATAATATTTATATATATAGGACTGCCTGCCCAAACAACTAGTCACCACAGACCTACAGCTTCCATCTGTACTGTTGTTTATACTTGATTAATTTTAACCAACTTCATTTTTTACTTCTATACTCAGTAAATATATTTCTTTCTCTATTTACATGATGGAACAAGTAAAACCACAGCATTCTTTAAGCAGGGTGAGGCCAGTCTTGGACACTTTTGGAGAGGAAGTCTGCTGCGCCCTAGAGGTCATTCTCCTCTTCTTAATGGAACCTTAAAGATAAAGAAAGAGATCAGGTACATATGAAGCACGACCTAATGGTTAGTATAAGCTTAAAGTTAATATAGTTAAGATTTAAACTTTTTTCACAAGGCCAGTTGTCCAGAAAGTGTCCAGAAACAGAATAAATAGCCAACCATAAAAATAGAAAAGTGTCTTTGTTTCCATATTCTGACACCAGCGTAATAGTGTAAAATAACTCAATTTATTAACAAATTATCATTTTGTGTAAAAACTTGCATTTCTTCTTTTAAATAAATATTTTTTAGCATTTTACATCAACCTTTTAACTTTTTGCCGTATGCAAACAGGACAGTTTGTGTAATTCAGCTTTTTATAGCTATATATACAGTATTCTTACTTTTTTTGGTGGTGCTTATGGGAAATTTTGTCTGTAAGAATTCCGCCATCTCTTTGTCCTCCTCTTTCTCTCTGTTCGGAGACAGAAACACGTAAATAAAACACACAAGGAGCAAAGCTTAAATACACATGAATGGGACACGTTTGTCATGACAGTTGTTTGATTTTAACAATTTCTACCCAGTTATCTATGTCTGAATGCTCTAAACACATATAGTTTGATCCAAAACCCTTCTTTACAAAATCTGCTTGCAAAAAAAAATATTCATGCAACACAACTTATGTGTGTAGATTTATTCCTTAGTGCCTTTCACTTTAATTAGCTGTTTTGATTCGGTCAATTTTGGCACGGCCAGGACCTTTTTAATACAGTTCACACAGTCAGACCAGATATAGAAGAATTCTTTTTCATTCTGCTCTGTGCACCAGTACTTTATTACCTCCACTGTACCACCACAGTGGCAGCTGAGTAGGTCTGTAACATCCATGCAAAAACCATGATTTACATGAACAACCACAATTTTAAAAAATGAGGGTCAGTAGGAAACGGCTCATTTGTGCTCCAGGTATGTTTACCCATTACATTTATGCATTACAAGTCTGGCATCATGCTATAGAGTCAGATCATTATTTCAACCATAATAATCATGACTGTTTCGGAAGCACTAACCTCAGCCTCTCAAACTCTACATCATCAACCAGAAAGTCCCGAGTCTCCACCAGCTTATGGATCTGTTGTAATAGTTCCTCCTCTCGCTGTCTGTCCTCATTAGACTTGTCTTTGTCTTAAAGAAAAACACAGAATTGGTTAAATCATGCCATATTCCATCCTACATAAATGTGTTTAGTGCCCTTAATTAGTTGTATCTATAGAACAATTAAAATATAAGAGTTGCAATCTGGTTCTTTTATAAAGTCTGACCCCTGTGAGACTGGAACGTTCTTCATGCAAAAGGTTTAAACAACGTATTTCTGTCTGAGATTCTCATTAGCCTTTTGCAGGCTGAGACACCTTGAGGTACAGCCAACACTACATACATTAATGCATAGTGTGTACAACCACAGTTACGCATCTTTGCATCATCTTTTGAGAGACTCTCTAAAATGCTCTTTTTTATTCCCAGTCATGTGACTTAGTTGCTTATTGCTTCTCCAGTTGTTTTTTAGTACCACTGACTTTTCCAGCCTTTTGTTGCCCGTCCCAACTTTTTTGAGCGTTGCTGCAATCAAGTTCTAAATGAGTTTAGAATTTTCATTTCAACATCTGAATGGTGTTCTATACTCTACTGTGAATAAAATATGGGTCTATAAGATTTGCAAATTATTAAATTCTGTTTTTATTTACATGTATTTTTATTTTACACAGCATCCAACTTTTTTGGAATTGGGGTTGTAATTTGTGTTTCTGTTCACTGTCCGGCAGCACAGTGGCTCGAAAACAGCACAGTGGTTGAAAACCCCTGTTATAAAATCTTAGCAACATATTAACACATACAGAATAATTCACTAGCTTAAAATCCAACTTATAATGCTCTACAGAGGTTTAAATGTGTTTAATTAAAGAAATGTTATCACATCTCATAAAATAACTCATCACAATGCATTTGATACTGTTTGTAAGTTGCCTACCTGGTACTGACACCAATTTCTGCAGTTCTTTTTTAAGTCTGGTGATTTCGTTACATAGCTGAATGTCATCCATCCTGAAAATAATGAAGAGACGAACAACCACTAGTACTTATTATTATTATGTTAGGAACAAATCCCAGATAGTTTTGTTTATTTTCTGTTGTCATATGAAAATGGCAGGAATAACCACTAAGCTTTTTGTTACTGAGCCTGTGCTCACAGTCTAGAATCATTAGATCTAAGACAAACAAGGAAAACTGGTGGTGTAGATAAGAGACATTATGAGTTTTGTAGATTATCCTGTGAGATGACCTGAACAAGGATTATTTGCTAAAATAACTTTGATCCATTGTGGCCTCTTTCTGATGACTCATTGTGAGCCTGTTCTTTAGTTTGTTATTTGAGGAATAAGTAGGTATGGGAATAAGTAAACACACACACACACGCACACACACACATAGTTTTAGCACATACTGTAGTTTTATTATCATCAATTATCATCAAAGTCAGAATGAAAATGACTCACATGTATCTCAGCTCAGATTCTCTCCGCACCAGCACATCTCGAATCCTTTCGATTTTAAAGAGCTCTCCCTCAATGTCATCCACAGTGACGGTGGAGTCTGCCATGGAAACGATGTCATCCTCATCTGTAAATAAAACAAACAAAAAAAGAAAACGAGCAAAGTCACAGAGTCCAAAGCCATTCAGAAAGCTTAGTATGTACATAATTACAATAAAAACCTAACAGACATGATTTCTGTTATAAACTGTTTCTTTACATTCTTCTGTATTTGTTGTTCTTACACTTGGGTAACATGCTATCAGCTTTGACTTATCTGGATTATAATCATTTATTATAAATTAAGCATGATAATGAAACATATTCAATTAAAGAGGTGAAGTGCTTCTTGGTCGCTACGTTTTGCCTTCTGGCTGTGCCTGATTTCTGACTCCTAGGGTCGGAACTGACCACTCTGACTATAGACAAAGGCGCAGAGCTTGGGGGATCCAGGTCATAGAAACTTGTGGTAATCAGGGATGTTGGGTTGCTGTTGCTGCCTCTCTTGTCCGATCACTCAGGTTTGTTGACGGTGGGGAAAGCCCTCACGACTGCTAGCTCTCCCTTTTAATTATGCTGTAATAATTAGGGGTTTTGGAGTCTCATGCTGTTCTCTGCAAAACTGTTTACCTGCCTGAGGTTGAAGCCTTCAAGTCGGGACTGCTGTGCCGACAATGCTGCTCATGCTAGATAAGATGGGAACCTGGCATGTTTACACCAAAAATGTCCAGAACTCACTACGGACTTTATCACAGACTTGACTGAATTATCTGTATATTATGGATCAAATACATTTCTGTGCACTACCCAAGGACGGATTAAGGATAGTCTGGGCCCCTGGGCAAAGAGTTGCCCAGGGCCCCCTCCAAAAACATAAATAGATTAATACATTAAACCAGAGTTTCTCAACCTTTGCTCAGTCACGGCACCCTTTAAAAGTGTTCAAAATATTGGGTTGCCCCAGTCTACAATGTATTGAAAAGGCACTTCAACTCTGCGTCCCTCCTCGCGCCACGCCCCCCAACACTCGATCGGCACCCCCCCCTCCTCTTGTGGAGTCAGCAAGTACGGTGGCTTGCCTGGCAATTTCTAGGTCCCTAGAGGATCAAGGGCCCATGGTGAACGACTTCTGTAGAAGTCTAGGGGCCCCACAAGCATGGCTAGGGCCCCCGGGGCCCCCCCTCAGGGCCCCCTAACCTCGAGGGCCCCTGGGCGCTGGCCCCACTGGCCCGGTCAGTAATCCAGCCATGGCACTACCTGAACTGGAAGAATCATAACTGAACTGCACGTTATGATAAATAGCATGAATACTTCTCATTATGAGTGAATTTAAGAGATTCAGCCACACCAACTGCAATAGCTAGCAGGTATATAATATAATTACATAAAACTAATTGCATGCCTCTATATTTGTGTGTGCTCATTTCTTTGCCCAGCATTACTGTCTCCCTGTGCCCAAAGCAACGTCTTTGAAGACAGGTTTGGTCTGGGGAAACTCTTGGAATGTTAATTGCAAGCCAGGCCATGTCCAACATCAGCACCTGACCTCAAAATGTTTATTTTTGGCTAAATGGTAACAAATTCCCACATGTACACTTTGAAATCATGAAATCAAGGAATGACTTTCCAGAGATTGGAAGTTGTTGTAATTGCATGAATGCCCCTGCTTTTGGAATAAATTGTCCAACAAGCTCATTTGTATATTCACAACAGATGCCCTCAGAAAGTCCAGACCTTCTACAAAAAAGCACTATGAGTCAGTGTACCAGGCATTGCAGTCACTGCTTCACGTCGATTGGTGCAGACCTGTGACACCTCACCAATAGACTAGCATTTCTTCTTAATCCATCGCCACGGAAACTAGCAGGAAGTTAGAACTGGTTCTATGATTTGATTAATCATGCAATAATTAAACACGGAGGTATGAGACTAAATGACATGCCACACTGGGGCTTATAGTGAACCCTGACACAAAACTGTGTGTGTGTGTGTGTGTGTGTGTGTGCGCATGTGTACAAGTGCTAATGAGTAGTTCATTAAATCCATAGTAGTTAACTAATCCGTAGTTCATTAAAGCAGGTTCGTACTTTTCGAGGCTCAGGCATTGAAGTCTTTCATTGCACCTCTCAGTGAGGGATCTTTATTGATTGCTAACTAGTGCCGATGTTAACAGGTTGCTGGGTGGCCCAGACTCATTGATGCAGAGGACAGGAAAGCTCTGGTGTCTGGTACAAATCAACTGTGGCTACTGTGACTGAAATGGTGTGTCACAGCACAGAGTGCATCAGATCTCTCTGTGTATGGGGCTGTGGTCGCAGGCCAGTCAAAGTGACCGTGCCGACCATCAAAAGCCCCTACACTGTGCATGTGAGCATTAGAAGAAATTAGCCAAGTAGTCCTAATATTTTGGCTCATAGCTAGGGCTCTAATACATTCACGGGAAATTGTGCTTAATTTCACAGACCTCGTTTTTCAAAAATCAAAGATTTCACAGATTTTTAAACAAAGGTGCCACATTTCACGGCAGTCATTAAATTCTGATCAATTGAATGATAAAATAAATTAAACTACAATACACAAAACATTCATTCATTCATTTCTTAACTGCTTTTCCAATCAGGGTCACGGGGGGTGCTGGAGCCTATCCCAGCTTTTCAATGGGTGCAAGGCACACAGTAACACCCTGGACCGGGCACCAGTCCATCACAGGGCAGACACACACACACACACACACACACATTCACCTATAGGGCAATTCAGTGTCTCCAATTAACCTGACTGCATGTTTTTGGACTGTGGGAGGAAACCCACACAGAACATGCAAACTCCGCACAGAAAAGACCCGGACCGCGCCACCTGGGGATCGAACCCAGGACCTTCTTGCTGTGAGGCGATAGTGCTACCCACCGAGCAACCGTATACACAGAACAGCCTTCCTTAACAGCTGAAAGCCGAAAATTCTTGTCCATGTTTTAGCACACACCCCTTCTGTGTCCACATAATTGGTTGTTACCGGAGTCATGTTTTTAGCTGCCTTAGACTTTGACATCTTGGGCATCTTGTTTAATGTAACCAAGCGTCTATATTGTTTGCTGAGGTTATAAAGAAAGAAAGAAACTTAAATTATCGGGAGCAGAATACTTTACTGGCTTGTTCTTTTGAGGGGCAGGACAGATTACACAGAGATGATCACGTGTGTAGAGAAGCACACTTTTCTATTGATTATGGAATCCATACAAGGACAAACTACACTTAATAAGTACACACATAATAACACAATAAGTATGATTGCTAGGACCGCCTTATATTGCACATTGCACCTCATACTTCATGTGCTACGCGAATGAAAAATGTTAAATACATAACATATAACACATAATCTTCATTTTTGAATTTCACAGCAAATTTAATATTACACAGGAAGCGGCTCATTTCACGGTTCGTGACACAATTTTCACAGCCGTGAATTAAGGTACAGGGCCTCACTTATAAGTGTACATGACATTGTGAAATAACAATCTTATGACATGTGCACACTTCTAATTCATGCTAACTGTTAGTGGCAAAACACGAAAAGCTTTATGAATGTATAAGTTAAATAGCCTAAGGCAGATTCAAAAGTTCAATGCCTTGAAAGGACTACATAACAAAACCCTGATAGCTCTGAACGAAGGATCTGCAGGCAGGTGAGTTCTATAATCTGAATCTGATGACCAATCCTTAACAATCCGTTAGAACGTGAACATAATAGTGAGTAACATTTTTGTTTCAGGTTTCATATACAGCAATAAGATCACCTAAGAAACAGCAACGTTCTGCATTTTTTACTTTTCAATCTTATTCTCTGGTGTTCTCTGAACCCGGCTCCTGCTTTATTTTTCTCATTAAAGCTATAAGTCATGAGTCATCTGACAGTACCACACCATGCTTTGTTTTTTAATTGCTTAGCTTCGGAAGAAAAAAAAACATTTAAAAGAATCCACAGCAGGGGGCTTCAATATTAGTCTGGAATTATTACATTATTTTATTCAGCATTAATATTCAGACTGTTTGGCCAAATAAAGTTTACCTTGGAAATTACCAGCCTATATCGATTCATGTACAGATCTTTTGCACCTCATACCTCAATTATGAGTCAATACTTTTAATAAGTTGCTGCATGGCATTATGGGGTTTCTGCAATTTAAAGGGCAACAGGTAAGTTGGCTGAGCTGAACTGACTAAGTGTAAATAAATGAAAGGTTGTGTGTGTGTGTGTGTGTGTGTGTGTGTGTGTGTGTGTGTGTGTGTGTGTGCTGCTTTGCAATTAAATGCCACCCGGTCAAGTGTGTATTCCAGCCTTGCACACTGAGTTCCATCGCAAAATGATGATGAATTAATAAATTAATATTATTTTTCCTTTCATTTAATTTTTTTATGTTTTACCACTCCTGTATTCTGGTCAGGGTTGTGGTGGGTCCAGCCTCCTGAAATTCACAGGGTCAATGGAGCAATACATTCCAGACAGGATGCCAATCCATGCTGCCCCCCCCACCCTAAAAGACACAGCCTACCACGTCTGTATGTAGATGGCCAACCAGAATAGAGTAGACAGCTGGGAATTCGAGCACTTATGGTTCTTATTATAATTATTTATATTATTATTATTTTAAAAGGTTTTGATTGTAGTATATTTTAGTATAGTTTGTTCCTTGCTTCCTTTAATTATTTGCTTTTGCTTATTGCATCTGCATTATACACTTAGAAGCAGTTCCCTTGGTTACAGTACATCCTTTTCCTGACATTTACTCCAGAGTCTGGTTAAATATCATTATCCTCTAATTAATTTAATACGATGATCTGGAATACCTGAACACAGAAAAGAGCTGAGAGCACACACACACACACACACACATTGTCAGTCGAGTCTGAGTCATAGTACCTGAGAGACACAGGCACAGCGGGCTGTTCATCACAGCAGCATTCACATCAAACACACACACACACACACACACACACACACAAAGCAGGAACTCTGGACTTAAGCAAACCAGCACATGTTACAAAGCCATGACAAGGCTAAGTGACATTCTTCAAAGAACGATACATCAGTTCCTTAACGCTAAACTCCAGTTCCTAACCTGTTATCCAGCTGCTTCATCTTTAGCTACTTCAGTGGATTTATTAATAATAATGAATCAGCATGACAACAATAAAACTAAAGTTTAATGCTCCAAGGATTTGTAGAAAATGGAATGAGCAGAGATAAAACAACTTGAAAAGTCACTTTCTGAACCAGAGGTGCCCAAAACCTCTATTCTTCTCCTGGGCAGTTGATCTCAGCAACCCATCCGTGTATGAACACGTTGGCAGCAAATACAGTGTCCCAAACCACATACTTCTATATTAAATATGCTTTATTAAACACAAAATTATTCACAACTCCACCGCAACCCAGCCAATGTACCTTTTTAATTTAATGCATTACTGATAATAAGTGTATATTCCACAATACACGAGTCAAGTTTTTCCCGTTTAAAGATGCAAGACGATTATTTTCCAAATAATTAAATGTTATTAATGCTGGTTGTATACACTGTATTCCAGCACATGCTGCTCAAATAATAATGGTAATAACGGATTAGGAATTTTATGCAGCTAATACTGTCATGAGCATGAGAAAAGCTTTGAACCGAAAAACAGCATAAGCAAATAAAATTTGCTGAAAGTATTTTTAAATGTTTGCAATTGGATTTAAATTACAAGCTAAATGGATCTGCCTAAAACTCCATTACTTTAACATACTTTCTTGATTATAGTTAATAATATATATACAAGTTAATAAACATATACAATACAATACATATAAAGTCAGTTGTGTGCATATTTGAAGTTGGTATCTGCACTAAAAATAATTAAATAAGCAAAACAATCATTTTTGTTTCCTCTCACTGCAGCTGTCAGCAGCAAAAACAACAGTATTGTTGCTTATTTTCTTCTGAAAAGTGTCTGCCTCTGGTTTTATTACAGTACATATTGCAACTGGCTTTGAAGATTTTGTGCAATAATTAGCAATGTTGATAAAGGCGAAGGAGCTTCATGGGTAGGATTTCTCTAAAGGGGAAAAATATCAAACACTTAAATAGACTTTGACTAATAATGAGGAGGGACAATGAAAATTCAGTAATCACTCAAAAAGAGTTGCAGGATAGGTTAAATGCAAATAAATAAAATAACAATACTCAATCATCAATCATCTGCATTCCAACACCCACACTAAACAAATCAGAGATATTTTGAGAATAATGTGCTCTGATCAGACAAAACGGTTTTATTTTATTATGAGCACTTATTTCTTTTCTCAGCATACATGTCCTGCTCGTTCTTGTTAGTCTTGCATGAGGAGTATGAAGTTACGTTGCAGCCTCATTGATTTGGATGTCATTTACAGCAAAAGCACACATCTCCTGTGGTGTGGAGCCCATCAGAGCGCTGCTTTGTGCTCCACAATGTCTCGTTAACCAGCCACAAGAGATGTAAGAGGGATATAGTGTCATCGAGTTTTATAATTTATATTTATGTTCATTTAAGTGTGTTTGTGTATAGGTATAGGTCTTTGTGATGTTTGTCGAAATGTGATTGTAATGCTTTATTATGATAGACCACCCAGCCGGGTGCTCAACAGGCCATTTATAAAGGAGGAAAGGTTGGATGGGAAATCACCACATTCTTTATCAGACGATGCAGGAATCATCCCTGTCACTACAATTAGTCCAATAATCCATAAGTTTAATGTTCATGTGGAGCCACAAATCATTTAAACAGGTGCTACAAAACACTATTAATAAGAAAAGATGCCAGCAGTTGTTTTAAAACAGTTGCATAAATTGAAAACCACAGTGGCAGCAGTTGCACAGATATGTGATATCAGTGATAGCTCAGTGGTTAAGGTACTGGACTAATAATCAAAAGGTTGCTGGTTCAAGCCTCACCACCACCAAGTTGCCACTGTTGGGCCCCTGAGCAAGGCCCTTAACCCTCACTTCCTCAAAAATTGTGTTCAGTCATAATTGTAAGTCGCTTTGGATAAAAGCGTCTGCTAAATGCCGAAAATGTAAATGTAATAAACTACTCCTCTTAGCTTATGCATTTGATCAAGAACACCATAATTAAAATGCAGTATGGAGGTGATCATGAAGCATCATGATATGGGGCTTGCTTTTCCTGAAAACACTTCTAGGGCATCATACTTAATCCAAGAAAACATAAGCTGAGACATGTACATTGAGATATTATTATCACATTGGTCAATAAAATAAACATGACCATTCTAAGACAAAACACTGAATAAAAGGCCTAGAAAAGACTAATTTATTTTTTAAAAAGCATGTGAAATGCTTGCATGGTCTAGTTTTTTAGTATAAATACTATTGAGGAGTTATGAAGATTTAAAAATAAAATGCACCCTTGTTAAATGAAACCTCAATATTGCAAAAATAAGAAGAATTTTTGGTGTCTGAATACTTTTAAACATATTTTTGTTTATGCTTATAAATAAAATCGTGAGTTTATACACATGAAGTACATTATATTCCAAATTATTGGAATTCAAAATTCTCCTCACTGTATTAATGAGTAAAAAGTAAAACTTGACTTGTTTACTGATAGCATTTTATGCTCATACGACTGACCACGCGCACCTCTCGTGCCTACCTGTTCTCGTGACGACCTCGCCCGGCTCGGCTCGCTCCAGAGAGCCGTACTGCTTCTCCATTCTTCAACAGCTGCTAAAACTCCAGATCTCGAACTTGAAACTTAATAAAATGTGTTTAGTGGAATAGAAGCGGTTTTTAAGAGCAGTGTGTATTTATAACAGTTACAGCGCTGAGGAGGAGGAAGCGTGCGCTTCTGTATCACCACACGATTAACTGAACGTGAGTGTGCGCGAGGATGCAAGCGCTCGAGACAACGAGAGAAAGCGCGTGAGAGAGAGAGAGAGAGAGAGAGAGAGAGATGGGACTCGAACAGCCCCAACTGCCACCTTGTGAGTTGGGAGAGAGTGTATCCAAACCTGACTGAGTTGACCCAATTCCCAGTCTATGTTTATGGGAGATACACTTGCAATATGTATTTATTAGGACTTTAATGTCATGTTTTATACACTTTGGTTACATTCATGACAGAACAGGTCGTTACTGGTGACACAAGATTCACCAGTTCATAAGTTTAAGGTCAAACACACTCATGGACATTTTTGTATCTCCAATTCACCTCACTCGCATGTCTTTGGACTGTGGGAGAAACCGGAGCGCCCGGAGAAAACCCACACAGACACAGGGAGAACATGCAAACTCCACACAGAAAGGACCCTCCACCGGGGGATCGAACCCAGGACCTTCTTGCTGTGAGAGTGCTACCCGCCGAGCCACCGTGCCGCCCACACTTACAGTTCCCAATGACCAGAATTACACAGTTTATCATGTAGCAACACAAACTTCTACTTTTACTTATTGACTGGCGGCACGATGGCTCGGTGGGTAGCACTGTCGCCTCACAGCAAGAAGGTCCTGGGTTCGAACCCCAGGTGGGGTGTTCCGGGTCCCTTCTGTGTGGAGTTTGCATGTTCTCCCCGTGTCTGCGTGGGTTTCCTCCGGGAGCTCCGGTTTCCTCCCACAGTCCCGAAGACATGCAAGTGAGGTGAATTGGAGACATTAAATTGTTCAGGACTGTGTTCGATATAACCTTGTGAACCGATGAACCTTGTGTAATGAGTAGCTACCGTTCCTGTCATGAATGTAACCATAGTGTGAAACATGACGTTAAAATCCTAATAAACAAACAAACGTATTGACTTACACAAGCAATTTAAAGCAGCTAGTTCACACAGATACACACAAATACAAGGTAAACATACAAAACTCTTCACAGACAAGACAAGACTATTACATTCTTTTCTTTGCATATTCATACCATAGGGCCTTACTCATGGACTACTTGCTGCAGTGGCTACTTGGCAGTGCCAAAATTTGAACCCTTAAACATTTGATTGTCAGCTAACGCCTCAATCCCGATCTTTAGACCCTAGTACCATTGAAAATATGTAGTGTAAACTAAACAGGAAAGTCCACAGTGGCGGTCCTATAGGAACCTGGGCATCAGATATTAGGTAATAAACAGAGCACTCAGACGTGTTACTGTCTATTCTCCAATCTCATCAAGAATTGTATTATAAGACTCACTGCTGGTTAGTTTGACCTGGCATAAATTCACAATCTTTTTAGATGTTCTTGCATTAAATCTGGCATTCTTCAAGGTCTTGTGAAAAACCCTCTTAGAAAAGTGGCTGTTATAGCTGAAAAGATCACAAAGAGCTCACTCTATTTTAATACCATTTGTTTTTAAAATGGGACGTCCAGTAAGCTATTGGGCAGGTGTCCAAATACTTTAAGCCATATTGTGTATGAGCTGGTAGCATCACTATACTGAATTTACACTGTTTCGCCACTGGATGGCAGTAGATTTATGCTACTTTTGGAGCATTAAGTACAATTAAGTTTTTCGGACTTCATTGGATGCGACAATTCCAGAGGTGTGTCCACTGGTCGAGTTCTGTTGTTCAGAACAATGTGGATGAACACACATACGAAAGCAAAAACATGAAAAAAAAACCTTTTTGACAATCAGATCTGTATACGTCTAATCAGCTGTTAGCTTGGAAATTTGAACCCAGGATCCCAGGGCTAGCAGCACCACCCCAAGAACACTCAAGCAGTGGATGATGTTCTGCTCATAGCCTTTACCAAAATACTTTGTTTACTTCAGACTTACATGTATCTATGTGCCAAATCTGTCTAACCTCTTAAAACAAGACATTGTATGAAAACAATAGTATCTGGACGTATGTGCCATCAGTGGACTGTGTTGGTGGTTGGATACCTTACCTTAGTATAAACGTAAATAAGTAGTCAGTCAGTGAAAAGAAGTAAAACAACAACTTAAGACGACTAAATACACGGCAAACAATGTGTTAAAATAATGTTTGCCAATGTCATATCAGTCTCCAGAGAGCATTCATTATCAGAGTTCATGCCCGTTTATAGCTCTCTTATCAAAAATGGCACTGCCAGTCTAATCCAAACCTGATGCAAAGTATCTGCAGTCGTAATATTGATTCAACATTTCCTGTTATCAGACCTCCAAAATAGTGCATCAATATTATTGGTAAGTAAAATGCTTTATATCAGATAACATGAAATAAAGGATGGAAATTAGGGGGGAAATCTATGCCAATGGCTTTAGTGTGTACTGATAAGCAGCTGCTAAAAACCTGTTTGACATTTCATCTAAATTTATCACAACCAACAGTGTAATGATTATAGAGGATGACCACCAGGTACTTTAGATCGTTTAGCTAGTTGGCTGGTAGGTGCTGTGTAGCTTGTATGATTGGCTTTGTCTGAGGTGTGGGATGGTCGAAGCTCAGTGATCCAGAGTATTCCTGCCTTGCGCCCAGCGTTGCCCGATGAAACCGGCCCTGCCTCGAGCCTGGCCGAGATATAGCAGTTAATAAACATTAAATGACAAATTTAATTTTGACCCTCAGCATAAACCATTAGTAAATAAGCAACAGTGAGGTCTTATTTTATTCATACAAATGCAACATTCAGCCAAGACATCAAATATATGCAGAGTAACACAAAATAACATATAGTAACATGCTTCTGTATTGTTCTTCTAGCAATTAAGAACCAATCAGAGTGTTTGATTTCAACTTACTGGCTTGCTTGAACTCTTTCACATTATAAGATCAATACATTTTACAGTTAATGATTAGGCATCTGGATTTCTGGCATAATATACTCGTGAAAGATTGTTTAGCAATCTTAATTCATCCAGTTTTTTCCAGTTATTGTTCCTCCATGGCTTTCTCCAACCAGTCAGTCTCCTGCTCCGACTCTGACTCACTCATGTCACTGCTGTCCGCCGCCAGCAGGCGCGAGTAGTTAACCCTGCGCTGACGTGGGATCCTCCACTGCAAAACAGCCAAAGCGGTGCACCACAGTGCGAGCATGACTGCTGTACCCTGGAAGAGCACCCTAACCCCAAACGTCTGCACCACAAACCCTCCCGCCACACTGCCTAATGCAGCCCCAAGATCCAGATACAGGGCTTCAAAAACACGCTGGACTGCCACCTCTGTTCCTGGAGAAGCTATGTCCATGCACTGTGCTTCTAATGACCACCAGAGGACACCAGTGCTAAGTCCAGCCAGCAGCTGAGCAGGAAGTGCAACCCATGGAGTCCACAAGAAGGAATAGTAAAGGCACTGTAGAGACAGACCAAGAACTCCAAGCAGCAGTAGCCTATCGTGGGTTTTTACTAAACGTGTAAATTTTATATTCAGTGGAGAAAAAGCCGCCTGGCATAAAGGTGTTAGTGCCAAAGTGATTCCCATTTGTAGCTCCGTGGCACCAAGATCCTGCATCTGCCACAAGAGGAAGTCAAATATGACTGAGCCTGCCATGCCAGTTAAAAGAGCAGTTATGGAATAAAACAGTGCCCGCGAGTCAGCTTTGACCAGTTGCAGTGCCTTTAAGCTGGCTTTGGGAACACGTTCACGTTTGTGCCGGTAAAGTGGTAACAACACAGCAACAGGGACTGTTAGAACCATTAGCACAGCATAGGTGTAAAAATGCAAAACAGGCCCGACAAGACAGTAAAGAATGGTTACTAGAATACCACTGCCTCCCATACCGCCAGCAGTGCCTAACAATCTCCAGGGTTTAACTAGTCCATGGCGGTCAGTAGAATCCACAAAATCAAGGTACTCGTGTAGCCCATCATCGGCAGTCCACAACAGAGGAACAGCAGTAATCTCCCATAGACTTACTACAATCAGTACCAGGAAAAACATCTGATGCTGCACGTCCATGACTTTCAAACTTCCAAGGAACTCGAAGGAAGTCACATACGTTTCCTTTTGCTTTTGATCTTGTTGATTTAAGGATCGACTTCTCCGTTTTGAAGAGGGGGTCTGAGCAGTTTTTACTTCTAAAGGTTCTTTTTGGTCTGTTTGGTTGCTAGTTTTATTTGAATCTGTTTCAAACTTTTGAGTTGCATTTATATCTTGGATTTTGGTGGATGCTGATACACTGGCTGGCATTGTATGTCTAGGATTAGTATCATTTCCATCTAGTGTAGAAGTAATGTTATGTTCTGTTGAATACACAACAGGAGTAGGAGTAGTCAAATTTTGCTCGACTGTCCAGGATTCCACAGTAGTGTGGTCGAATACAAGTGCCGTATGGCTGCTGTTCTGCTGACTGATATTACAGCCTTCACTTTCCATGTTTATATCCATGGGAGGGAGGAGCAAAAGAGTTAAAGCAACTGCTGTTGAACAGATAATAGACCCTGTTATGACTGTCCGCCGTTTGTTATGGCGCCTGGCCAGGATACTAGAGATAGGCCTCCACACCAGAGCAACTATGTGCTTGGCAGCCATGATGATGCCCGTCATGAATGCACTGAGTCCGAGGTGCCTGAAGTAGAGCGTGAGGAAGGGCATAAGGCATCCTGAGGCAAAAGAATGCAGAAAATGGAAGAAGGCTGCAAGGCCCACAGCCCCTCTGATATCCCACTGCTTGTTCTTCTTCATGACTGCTTCCTCTGTCAACCCAATCAGTCATAAAGGCTCTGTAAATAAAGAAGACGTGAAATATCACTACTAATGCAGAATATAACCACTGGTAAACAAAAGAGCTCATTAAATAGATTTCTAAATCCAAGTTCATAAGTTCAAGAACGTATAGCAAAAGGTGACACATTGGGTTGTGATCATTGCTTCATGTATTCTAAAAAGTTAACTCACATTGAATATCTCTACAGACCATCAATATAAAAATCTAATCTGTTATATGTATTTTTAACCACCATCTTTTAAACATCAACTTATGTTTTTGGGCAAAGAAATGAGATCTCGCCGTTTAGTCCTAAAAATTGAACCGTGATAACTGGAAAACAACTGGACTATCTAGGCAGCAGTGACCTATACGGCAGGACGTATGTGATTACCTGACCATGAGCTAGTTGGACAGTCTATTCCAAAAACACGAGCTTTAATATAGAGTTTCACACCGATTTGAAGGCATAACAGCCTCTAATTTTCCGGGAAGGCTTCCCATTTAATGTGTCTGTAAGAATCTGTGACCACTGAATCAAAAGAACAACTGTGAGGTCAGGTCCTGATGTTAGACAAGAAGTTTTGTCTCATAATCAAAGTCCCAATGCATTTCAAAGCATCATCTTCTTTTGTGTTGATGTCCTGGCACATAGCACAATTAAAGTCTCCAAAGTGCATATGGAAAGTGGATATATCCAAACACTGTGGCAATGTAATAGGAACAAATGCAACAAAAAAAAAGAAAAATTGGATTACTGGCTGAAGTAGGATGGGAACCCAATGCCATGAGTCTAGCTGTGTGTTACCAGCGCTACCTGATGTACCACTATCACTACTGGATGCCATACACACATACACCTATGACAAAGATCAAAGTGATTTTAATAAGAGTGTCCTTCTGTGACCACTGAATCAAAGGAGCAATTGTGAGGTCAGGCTCTGATGTTAGACACGAGGTTCCAATGCATTTAAAAGCTGTTCAGTGAGAATAAGGTCAGGACTCTCAGGTCATTTGAGTTCCTCCATATCAACCTCATCAAACAATGTCTTGTTCAAAGGGGCAAATTTTTTCAGCAAAACTGGAACAGGGAAGGGTCTTTCCCAAAATGTTACCACCTAGTTAGAAGCAAATGTTGTTTTGCATAACTGACTTGACACAGTCGATCACTAAGGGGCGGTGTCCACATACTTTTGGACTCTTGGTCATATGGTGTACATGTTGCAGGTAAATTGAAATTCTAAGTAAATTTAGAACATCTGGAATGAACCAGTTAGTGATCAGTAGGAGGAAGTGTTTAACTGTAGCTGTATTTAAATACCGGATGGAAGATCCTGTTCTACCCAGCATGTGTTTAAGTGTTTAATATAAATGTAAAAGAGGTAAATCGAGGATTGCATGTGCTTTTGTGAAATAATTCAACATAAATATATAAAGTTTACAGCGTATCAAAATGTGAAACTCAATAAATAACTTTAAAAGCACCAGAAATAAGATCTTTATACGCGTTACCTGTAACCAGTACACCTGTTCCACTTTGTGTACACGTCATACTAGCAAACAAAAGCTCTTACCTTTTAAGCTCGTCCTCTAGAAGAACACGTCTAGAAGTTCATCTTGTTCAGAAAAAATACTTATAATTATAACAGTATGAAAATGCACAGCTGCTTTCCTTGTTAGGTTAGAGAGAACAGACACCGGTTGGTAATGTGAAGTACATGTACAGTATGTGGCAATGCTGTTTACCTATCAGGCGTTTTAGCTGAATGGCGCCCTCTGTCTACACAAATACAAATTACACCTCAACTACAAAAACATTCCCCTGCGTATCATCGTTTACCAGTCGTGTTGTTTCTTTTTATATATAATCTTGTAAGATTTACACACAGGAAGGACCAAATTCCAAATCCAGAAAGTTCTACTTTTACAGATCTTAAGATAAACGTTGTTTTCTTGAAATTCCGACTTACTTTTCATGTGTTTTCACGTTAAGAAAGGTTGCGTACACCCCACCAAAGCAGGAAGATCTTATTGTGGGTAGCACTGTCGCCTCACAGCAAGAAGGTCATGGGATCAATCCCCAGGTGGAGTGGTCCGGGTCCTTTCTGTGTGGAGTTTGCAAGTTCTCCCTGTGTCTGCGTGGGTTTCCTCCGGGAGCTCCGGTTTCCTCCCACAGTCCAAAGACATGCAAGTGAGGTTAATTGAAGATACAAAATAGTCAATGACTGTGTTTGACATTAAACTTGTAAACTGATGAATCTTGTGTAACGAGTAACTACTGTTTCTGTGATGTATGTAACCGAAGTGTGTTAAACATGACGTTAAAATACTAATAAATAAATAAATATATTAACATTAATGGCAAACTTTTTTTGACTGTCCACTGAGCACCAAGCTTCAAAACAATACACAGTATTGACTGACAGCACTGGCAGTTAATTCTCATGCAGTTTTTAATACACTTCCCCTCAATTTTCCACCTAATCCAGTCGTATCCAGTTACACGATAACATTTCACCACAAATGCAACATTTATGTGGACTCCCTTCTGGCAATCGCACCGCAGATGAGCCAATCGTCTGCCATAAAGGCGCCCGGCCTGCCAGTAGCAGAGCTAAAATACAAAAGCAATAGTTAATGAATGTATTATTAATTTAAAACAAACAAAAAACTATGGCAGTGGTCATCATTTGGAGACATCTTTTTATTGCATTTTACATAATGTCCCAACCGCCCCCACTAACTAGCAATTGTAGATTATTACTTTAAATAAAATAAATAAAAATACTTTTTTGCTATTATTTTCTAGAATATCCTTTTTTTTTACAGTAAATTACATTAAAATTAAATTTCACAATAAAACATATGTAGGCAGGGCATTTTGTTATACTAAGGGGCAAGAGTTGTGGTGAGGTGGCAAAAATGTAAAACCTTAAACTGGGTTTAATGTCAGATGGCTTTCTGTAAAAACGACAAAGTCTCCAAAGTGCTTCTGGAAAGTGGATATATCCAAACATTGTGGCACAATGCAACAAAAAAGAAAGAAAAAAATATTGCTGGCCAAAGTAGGATGAGAACCCAATGCCATGGGTTACCAGCACAACCTGATGTACCACCGTCACTACTGGATGCCATACACACATATACTTATGTACGAGGTATTAGATGTAATTTAAACAAGAGTGTCCTCCTGAATAAGACTTGGTGGTCAGTAATGTCATTGTACAGCTCCACAAAATGTGTTAATGGGCAAAGTAAAGGTTTTGCTCAAATATTTGCTCAGTCCTGCATCGTCCACCTCCTGACTCTGCCCTGGTTTCTTTTGAAGACAATATCCAGGGTCCATACATCGAGACACCTCTATACTGCAAGACAAATACAAAATTGGGTTAAGAATTTTTTTCTTTTTTGACCTAAACAAATGTCATATATTTGTGATCTGGAAGATATTTTTTTACAAAAGTATTAATATGGAGCTAACACTTTGTAAAATATGGATTTATTTACAGTACTATATTGCAGTAGTTTTTGCAGTAATTGCAGTTTTAATCCCTTGAAATAAGAGTTAATAAAAATAATCTCTGCAATAGATATAAATGTTCTCATGACTTTGTCCAACGTTTGTTGATATTTACCTCTGAACATTAGTAAAGGTCCTGCTGGAGTCTTTGTCTAAACATAGTGTACATGTCCTCTCCTCCAAGATTCTAATGGAAATACTGGTCACCCTAAGTGGAGACTACAGGAAAACACATACCATAGTACTATAGCAGAAATACTAGAACACAGACGTCATACATCTGGTTACAGTTTGTTAAATATTGTAGAATAAATGTAAACATGCTATTAATGAACTGTTCTTACCACAGAGAATCTGGAAGGATTTGGTTCACGGAAATCAACGCTGAGGCTTTCAAGATCTGTGTGGGTAAAACACCAGGTTAAATTAATCTACAGTGCTGTGAATGAGTAATGGCTTTTTCTGATCGCCCCTGCTGTTTTATATTTATCAAACTAAAAATTCAGTTTTTATAATACTATACAAAGAAATTATGCAATTTTTTTTGTTTTATTCATTCATTGTCAGTTTTACCAACTCTTTATCTGATTCAGGGGCATGGTGGGTACACTTCACCGGGTGAAAGGTAGGAAAGATGGGTCACTAGTTTATCACAGGGCATACACACATACAAATACCTAGGGGGGATTTAGTATCTCCAGTTAGACTGTGGGAGGAAACCGGGGCTCCCGAAGAAAACCCACACAGACACAAAAAAAGGACTCCACCTGGGAATCGAACCTAGGACCTTCTTGCTACAGTGCTACCCACCGAGCCACCGTGCCAAGCAAAGTTACCCAAAAGTTACATCAGTGATGTAAAATCACACTACCTACATCATGACTGCAAGCATCAGGTTCTTAATACGAAATGCTAAACCTGAAGAGGTTGTGGCTCGGTGGGTAGCACTGTCGCCTCACAGTAAGAAGGTTTTGGTCTGATTCCCAGATGGAGCGGTCCGGGTCCTTTCAGTGTGGAGTTTGCATGTTCTTCCCGTGTCTGTGTGGGTTTCCTCCGAGGGCTCTGGTTTCCTCCCACAGTCCAAAGACATGTAGTGAGGTGAATTGAAGATAAAAAATTGTCCATGACTGTGTTTGACATTAAAGACTTGAACTGATCAATCTTATGTAACCAGTAACTACCTGTCCTGTCATGAATGTAACCAAAGTGTGTAAAACATGACGTTAAATAAATAATAAACCTGAAAACGCCACATTGATTCACATTATATTAAAACAATAGTATTGATGTTTTGGTTTTACAGCTTACTTTTGGTTCCACTGGCAGGGTCAGCACGAATTAACACTCCACACGTCATCAGACACATGTCCCTGTCCTCCCCTCGAGAGCTTATAGAGGCCTGCGAAGTGTAGCAGAGATGTAGCTAAAGTCAGAAATATGAGTGAAACTGTCCATAGTCGATTATCATGGCTTTACATGCTGATCCTGCTTTTACTTTGTACATAAACTCAGCAACAAGCTTCAGTGAGACTGTAAGGTTCAGATTTTGGAGGAGGGGCTTTTGTCCTGGGCAGCAGCCTCAAAGTCATGTTGATGTAAAGCTTGCTTGGCTGTAGACAGCCAAGCAATGACACTGTCTACAGCCAAGCAAGCTTTACATCAACATGACTTTGAGGCTGCTGCCCAGGACAAAAGCCCCTCCTCCAAAATCTGAACCTTACAGTCTCACTGAAGCTTGTTGCTGAGTTTATGTACAAAGTAAAAGCAGGATCAGCATGTAAAGCCATGATCCATTTGCTTCCAATTCGTGTCAGTTTTCTTGGTGGTGCAGGAATACATCCTTAGCAGGAGACCACTGTTTTGTGTCATCTGTAATGGGTAAAGTCAAACCTGTGACAGAATGGGTAGTTCTAAAGAGCTCACTAAATTAAAGTATGGTAATTATAGGATGCCACCGCTGCAAGTCAGTGGTATTAAAAAGTGGAAGTGTTGGAACCACAACAACTCAGACCAAGTCAAGTTACAGAGCGGGGTTGCCAAGTGCTGAGGTGCAGTGTATAAATGTCAACAACGCTATGCTGACTCAATAACTGAATAGTTCCAAACAATAATCATAAGAAATTAGAAGGATGTAGATTTTTTTTGATAACCTGAATGCTTTTTGAAAAGATTTGTACCTTTTTAGAATTCACAGCCACAACTACACCAGTATGTTCCTGTGTGCTTCTCTTGTACCGCACAGAACCTTCAAATAAAATCTATTGGTTAACGACAGGATTATTTTAACAAGACAAACCATCTATACTGTCTTTTAAACAGAAATATAAAATAATTGAACACCTACCTTTGATTGTGTCTTTAAATGTAGCTCTGAGAGGCCTTAACCCAAGGAAGTTCATGTCCAGCTGGCACACAAACATCTCCTCCACAGGTTTAGATTCCAAGGCAGAAAAAAAAATCTACATACAAAAACAGGGTCCAACATAGCAAACACAGGAGGTGAAAAAATCAACCACTATGCTTCCCTTCTATGCAGGCATACTATTCGAGCCAAATATGAGCCAAAACATTAGGACCACCCATCTAATCTATCTATCTACTGTATATACATACCTACCTGTCCATCTAACTACCTGTCTGTCTTTCTGTCCGTCCGTCCATCCACATACCAACCAACCTGTCTGTCTGTCTATCTACATACCTATCTACCAACCTACCTACCTGTTTATCTATCTATCTACATACCTATCTACCAACCTACCTACCTACCTGTCTGTCTGTCTATCTATATACTTACCTACTTACCTACCTGCCTGCCTGCCTGCCTTCCTGCCTGTCTGTCTATCTATCTACATACCTACCTACCCACCTGTGTATCTATCTACATACCTACATACCAATCTACCTACCTGTTTATCTATCTATCTATCTATCTATCTACATACCTATCTACCTACCTACCAACCTACCTACCTGTCTGTCTGTCTATCTATATACTTACCTACTTACCTACCTGCCTGCCTGCCTGCCTTCCTGCCTGTCTGTCTATCTATCTATCTACATACCTACCTACCTACCTACCTACCTACCTACCTACCTACCTACCTACCTACCTACCTACCTACCTGTCTGTCTGTCTGTCTGTCTATCTATCTATCTATCTATCTATCTATCTATCTATCTATCTATCTATCTATCTATCTATCTATCTGTCTGTCCATCTGTCCATCTGTCTGTCTATTGATTGATTGATCAATTGGTAGATCATGTAGCACTCTTGGATAAAAGAGAGTGGATTTATCGTCTGACCTTTACAGAGTATATCGGGATGTGAACAGGCTGCTGAGCTGTGCGGGTGTAGTATGAGATGATGTCCAAAAGAAAGGAGTTGGGCTCTGAAGATCCCCCAACACCGGAGTGCTAAAAGCCAGAGAACATAGTGCATAAAGGTGTTTCAGTCCATGAGTCTTCAAGGGTCACAAGGCTTCAATTGTTAATGAAATTACAATGGCAACAATAATAAAGAATCACAAATGAACGTTATGCATGAGAGTGAGTAGATACCGTTTCTGCTAGTTTCAGGATCATTGATCCCAGGCTGTTAATGTTGCAGTCATACCATGGATCCAAACGTCCCAAAAATGCAGCCATGGTAAGCATATCTGCTGTTGGTTCCAGGTCCTGGAATGCGCAGGGTCTTTAATAATATCCCATTGTTATGTTTAGATCTGATTTTATCTAACAATGCTGTGAATGTTTACCTGGTCTGGAGAAGTGGTACCGGACTGGCTCGTGACAGGAATGTAGTATGTTTCCAAGTTAACCCTCTTGGTTAGAAATAAATGTCGTACCTCTTTTTTTCTGCACACGTTTAAAAAAAAAAGATAAAACACTAGAATGGAACAAAATTCTTCCCTTAAGATACAGTTACATTTAAGTCTTGCTTTCAAGTGAATTAAATTAATTTGTTGGTGGAAAGTTCTATAAAGTAATTTCCCTATTGTAGTAAAGCTGCCTAATTACCCATTAGCAGTTATTAAACTGATTTACATGCTTTACAATAGGAAAGTCTACAAAGCTCTATATGGATCTCAAAAAGTGGATCACAGATCAGGAGTGTTACCTTATGCTGTAGAAATCCATGATGTGCTTTTTTAATTATTAGAAAACAGTCCTTGTCTTTATCTGCTGTAATGCTGTAATTCTAAGTGTTGACATTTAGTTTTTAAAGGCCAGACAGAAAATAAGTCAGCAGTATCAACACTGTGAACCAGACATAGCATAGTTCAATAGATATTTAGATTATTACTGACTTGCACATTGCAAACACTGAACCGATTTAACTTTAAATCCAGAGAATAATGCTTAGTATTAGTCATGTACAATTTACTCATTAAGTCCAAATCAGTATAAGTATTAATGTAGCAAATCACAGGCTGAGAAAGTGACTGCATTAACCACAAATGAGAAAATGAGAAATTTAGCATTTGAACAAGAACTGAACTGAAGGTACAATACTGCAGCATCATAATAATTACTTTTCAGAGAATCGATAATGACAAACTGTCTTACCGTATACTGTAAAAGGCTTTGCAGAGTCTACCCAGCGTTCTGTCATCCCCCATGACAACAATGCGGGCAGTGAAGTTCTTCCCTTCTTTTGGCAAAGAGCCTCCACATCCTCCTGTTCCTCCACTTTCTTTCATGGCCTCCATCATTAAAGTCAATCTGTTCCCAGCTTTAGGCCACCTCACACACGGCCTCCTGGAAAACTGTCCAGTTTTTTGCTGATCTTGAGCCTCTGGGCCAGCAGGAGGCTCCAGCAACAAATAAGAGAACTCATTTAAAGGTAAATCTCCTTCAAAGCCACTGTCTCTTGATATAGTGGAGATGACTGAAGCACGTTTTGCCACCTCGTCCTCATTTAAAAATGTAGAGTTCTGTTCTGTAGAGCTCACCATTAGAGTGAAGTTAATCATTGCATTCCCTGTTTAGAAACGTGTAATATAAAAGTGTTATATTAGGAATGACAACTGGCGTACTATCCAAAATGGTTGATGAATGAAAGCCAGCTTACATATGTCATCTTCCTTTGTCCAGACATTAAATCTGATCTCAGGACTGGGCAGTGGCGCTCCGGTAAAATTGGCAGGACTTCCTTGCATGGAACAGAGAAAATGTGGTAAGTAGAAACAACCTAAAGTGCAGAAACACGAACCACGTTTCACTTCACATTGAAAAACAAGAACTAGTCCAAATAGGATCCAATGGAATGCTGGTTTTGAGTTTCCATTTTTGAGACAATACCAGTATTCAGAGACCTGGATCCAGGTGCAAGCACAACTTTTCGGCCCTACTATCTCTTGTGAAAAAGTATTTGAATGTTTACTTATCTACACACTTAAGATTTAGTAAAACAGGTGGCTTATGTTGGCAGTTGTACTGTCAGAGTGTGTGTGCCATGGCCACATTAACACCTTGAAGGAAAAGCAGAATGAGTTCGTTTTTTAAGTAATGACATTCACACAGACACAATTAATGACATTTCTATTCACAGCACTTTTAAAGCACTAATGTTTTTAATCTCTCACTTATTTTCCCAAGCTTAGAGAAATATTCAGCAGTTACAATAAGGTATTGCATGTTTAATTTTTACCATCTGAAAGTAATTCCACTATTTAGTGGTAAGACTACTGCTTTTTGAATATATTTCGAATATTTCAATACGCTTACACATGGAGGTATGATGATGAACATAATGAACTGCAGATAGGAGTTAAAGTTAACCTCTCACTAAAGCACAGGAAATATGGTTAAACCAACATGGTTAAGCCAAACACCCCAGTCACACATATCAAGTTAATTAAAGTGACCTGAAATGAAACTTCTGCCCACTAAAAACATTGCTGATTATTTTTTAAATAAACAAATATGCACAAGATGATGCTTATTCTTAATGTAAGTCTATAGAGAAGGATGCCTTTTGGTGCCATAGTTGATTGTACATAGTTTGACCATTAGGTCTATCTGGCTACAGACGATGAGCCAAAGCCTGGCTTCAAATCCAGACACATTTTGCCTCCAGAGACTTAAATCCTTAAAGAGACTTAGATCCTTTAGATCTAACCCTCTGGTCAGTAGTACTGTCAATACAAATGTAACATGATCCAATACTTGTACCGCAATACAGAAAAGACTAGTAAAACGTAAGGAAACAGATAATAACACAAAATACACTGATGGATTTCAATGACAAAAAATAATACTGGACTTGGTAGACTTGATTAGGTACATAACAAAAAATTCAAAAATTGCACACCCATTTCCTCAGTTGTCCTCACCTATAATGTCTTAAATTAATATAACAATCTAAGCTAACGTAATGTGCTAATGTGAATGAAATATAAGCCACAATATATGGAAATTAAAAGCAAACTGAACAGCATAACCGAGACATACTGCATAAAAGTGTTGTCCTCTTTTACTCAACCATGTCAACTAACTTTGCCACTATTGTGCCAATGTGTTTTTATGATTGATGACATAACATGACAACCCTGGAGCCAAAAAGGTTTAGAGCCTACAGGTTTGAACCCCTAAACTTTTCACTGATAGCCTCTAATATAAAGTAATAAATGTGTCTTTTGCTTTGGGAAAAGACCCACAGACAGTAAAATGCCATACAGAAGTGTTTTGTTTTTACCTGTGCTAGCAGATGCAATAATTTCCTGATAGATTTTCTGCATTGCTTCGGTGTACTGTTCAAAGTCTAAACTTCCATCCAATATTTGTCCTTCTACGATGGCCACAATGTCCTGGAAGTAGTTTTGTACATCCTCGCCTAATTCCTATAACAAGAACCACCAAATATATCATTCCAGTCATACATTTCAATAGTAAGTTGCAAGCTATAGAATAGCAATTAATTAAAAGGTCATGTCAAGTTAAATAAAAGGTAGAACTTTCTACACCACCAACACTTACATGCTGCGTGTAAATACGAGGGTTCCTCAAAAAGTTTCAGCACTTTTAAAACTCTATTTATTATGAATTTCAAAAACAAATGACATCACTTTTCTACACACTCATCTTACGATGATTTTTTCCCAGCGTCGTTATTCCCACGACGCTGTATAATGCCATCAGCAAAACATGTTTTTGGTTGAGCGCGTAGCCACTGATGCAGTGCTGCTTTCACATCATCACATGAAAATCTTCTTCCCTTTAAAGCTTCTTTGAGCATCCAAGAAGCTGGAAATTTAGATGGTGCTAAATCCGGACTATAAGCTCTCTCAGTCTCTCAGACACGACCAATTACTACTCCTCCCGCCATCACTGTTTCTAACAAAAATAAAAAAGTGTGGAAACCTTTTGAAGATCCCTTGTAGTTTTGACCCAACAATAAAACAATAAAGTTTATTAGAAAAAAGAAACGAGTTCTAATTATTAAGTCTCAAACAAAATGAAGATGTAAAAACATGTTACATGTTATGTTATTATCAACTGGCAGTAATTCTTGGGTTGCCCAATGAGTATATTTACACCCTCTTTTTACTTTTCCAGCATGGCTTATTCTCTGTGATCACAGTTAGGTCCATAAAGAAATAATCTGATGAGTCTGGTGTGTAGAAACTTCTGTAGCTTGTATAAGAGTCCTGATCTCAACCCCACTGAATAAATTTGGGATAAATTACAACAACGATTGCAAGCCAGGACCTCTTGTCCAAACTTTTTTGATTAAATTGGCAATAAATTCCCACAGCCTTTCCAAACAAGTGGGGCAACTCCGTATTAATGTCCATGATGTGGAAATAGAATGTCCAACGAGTTCATTGTCAGATGTCCACATCCTTTAGGATATGTAGCATATCTATAAGGGCTGTGGTAGCTCAGCGGTTAAGGTAAGAGCCTAGTAATCATAAGCTTGCCAGCTCAAACCACTGTTGGGCCCTTGAGCAAGGCCCTTAAACCTCAACTGCTTGAACTGTAATCAGTGATAAGTGTAAGTCGCTTTGGATAAAAGCATCTGCTAAATGCCGCAAATGTAATATAATGAAAAGTAATATAAAATTAAGCCCTATACATCAGACATACTGAACTAAATCCCACAAGTACAACCCCACCACCAGCCCAGATGTCTTCCAGGAACATTTCACATCTTTCTTTCTGTCTTCATCATAACCAAGCCACATTAATCGTCTGCTTGAAACAAAACACCCATAAACAAACGCCCGTACAGACCTCTAGGGCTTGTGCAAGTTGTGTCCCATGGCACTGTTTCCCCACCGCAGCCTGTAGTGTATGAAGAAGGACCCGGCGCTGGTAGCTCAGTGTGTCCCAGTCCAAAGCGCCACACTCCACGTCAGCCTTTACGGCATCCAGCAGAGTCTCAGGAAACACAGCTGGGTCCACAAACACAAACACCCTGCATGACACAATAATAAAAAGGGAAAAGTTGCGTTCATCATAATCCATAATATCCATTATAGCTAAACATGTCATTTCAGTGTGTCCCAGTTTGCTGCTATAATAGTAGACGCTCATATTCTAACAGATTATGGGGCATTATTGCAACTGTACATTGAGTGAGGTTGGATATTGACATTATACCTACGTCTATAAATAAATGATTTGCTAAATTCACCTTTTTAAATGTCCAGTTCCAGAGAATAGTACTACCACCACCATGCTTTACAGTGGGTACAGTGCGGATGGGAACCATCAGGGCCCTCTAGGCCTGTACCCACTGTAAAGCATGGTGGTGGTAGTATTATTCCCTTAAAATGGGTGGGCTTTGTTGTCGCTAACTTTATGCCACTTTACTACATGAACGTGAAGAGAAATCAAATCAGCGACTGTTACCTCTCATGAAGGGGATAGTGTTCATTCTTTAGGCTGTGCTCTGCGATCACTCGCCTTTGATACAAAATGCCTGAAACGAGGAATCAAACAACAAATATAATCAGGAACTACATTTATCATTTATGGAAACCAGATTTCCATTTACTGGAAATGTTGCTGAACTTCAAACCACTGACAAAAAGGAATTCTTAAAATGACTTACCTGGTATGTTCTGTTCTATTTTTATGTGTTTAGCATAGTGGAGGCCCACAGTGCAGTAGGGCTCAGGTAGTGTAAGCATCCGCTTCAGACAGACATAGACCCTCTCACACAGGTCATCCGGAATGTACACGGACTGCCAAAAAATAATAGTAATAAAAAAAATCCCTGATAAGGCCACAAAACACATTTCCTGTTAAGTCATGAGTCGTGACCATCGTAAAGTTTGACTTATGATGGGCAGATAAAGTCAATCTTTTTATTTTAGTACATTTATTTTTGATAAGCAGTAAGTCATGAGAAAAAAAACAGACCTGCATGACTGTGTAGACTAGTGTGTGCAGCAAAGGGATGATGCGAATTTTGCCATCAGTTCTCTCTGCCTGGAGAAAAAGAAAAGCTTAAATATTATGACTAAAGCCCTACATAATTCACGGACGTGAAAATTGCGCCATGGCCCGTGAAATGAGCCTTGTAACATTATACATTTTTAATTTACGTAGCGGTTAAGTGCCTCACGTTAACTGGTAAATTCACACTATGAGGTGGACCTAGCTATCCTACAGCAATTCAGTTAGCAATCGCTTAGTCAAAATTGCCAAGAAAAACAAGACCAAGTTTGGAAAACTCCCAACCAATTCTGTGGACGCAGAGAATTTTTGTATTTAAGACAGAACATAAAGCCTTGCACCGTCACTGGATGTTCTAGGTTTACATTCAGCCATTATTGTAGGCTGTGCTGTGTATTGTAGCTTCCATTTATTCTATCATTTAATTTATACGTGTAATTTAATGACTGCCATATGATGTGGCACTTCTCTTTAAAAATCCATGAAATCTTTGATTTTTGAAAAACGAGGTCCATGAAATTAAGCACTTTTCCACGTGAATTTAGCAGGGCCCTAGTTATGTGTACATACACTCAGCTGCCACTTTGCACATACACTTATGATGTATATGAATTATGCATCTGTTTTTCTATGACTGAATAATTGCAACATGTCTGTGTACATAAAACCAAACCAATTTAAATCCATATTTGTTGATTTTTTATTTATTTAAATATGACATATTATGCTGGGACAAAAAATGCAAACAGTGAAACGTGTCCTTTAGCTCCCTTTTTGATAGCCATCTGCAGCTTCTGGTTACAACTCTGAACTGATTGGATGGTTGGACATTTGAATACGACCTGGCAGAATTGACAAATGTCAATGAAATCAGTTACTGGCATGAGCAATTAAAAAAATTATTTAAATGTAGGAAGGTCATTCAAAAATGTAAAATTAGTTATGTAGCCATTTATTGTGTCCAATTTCATTTAATAATTTTAGAAGTATTTATCCTCGTTTATTCTGTCCCCTTTCTTAAAACAGCTACAAAGCATAATGATGGCATTACCATGTTTGTAAGAAAGTTTTAATGCCTCTGTACATACTTCTGGTCATTGTGTCCAAAAAACTAAATAGTGCTTCATAGACTTTCCTATTGTAATGCTTGTGGCTCAGTCCAATAAAGTAAAAATAGCCTTTTAGCCTTTATCATTTAAATCCAGCCACAGAGAAGTCACAAGCTGTACTCGATTATTATCACTACAAAGGAATGAGGAGGCCATGCCACAAAACAAAAAGATATTTTTGAACTTCTGCACAACCAAATTAACAATCATGCTCTGTGTAATAAAAATCTATTCAGGTCTAATACAGGTGTATATAAACTACACCTCGGCTATATAAACTTAGCTGTGACCACATCCGGTACACCTACTATACAAGTGCACTTTGTGCAGAATTGGTATGTAGTTACAGACTGTGACCCATTTGTCAGCCTTCCTTTTCATTAATAAAAATAAACCACCACCGACTAAAAGGTTGCTTTGTATTACACCCAAAAGACTGAGAGTACAGAAGTACAGAAGCTAACCTTTCTGGTTTTGTGATCTTAAGGATAAATATTTTATGCCCTTAGTTTATATACACTTACACAGGATTTTTTTAGTTCAGGTTTTTTTAAATGACAATCTTTGGACTAACCTTCTCGAGCTCTTTCACCAGGACTCTTAACAGAGAGATGCAGGTAGCGGGATTATTCTCCACCTTTTTATGCAGGGTCCATCTCAGCATCCCTTCACAAAAAAAAATCTGTTCTTGATTTGAGGCTTTTAGTGATTATAATGGTATCTAATGCTAACATGACTAGAAATTAAGTCTGAGGGTTATTTTACTACGAACCCCATTTCCAGAAATGTTGTGACATTATGTAAAATACAATAACAAGAAGAATCTGTGATGACCAAAGAAGTACAAAGGAAAGATGTCCAAGTAACAGACATGGTAGTACCTTTACCGCTGGCTTGAGAGTGAGTGTCCAGTTCTCTGAGCATGGCATGAACACATTGATAAAGACTAGATTCGACAGCTGATGACACATCACCTGCTGCAAAGCCAGTTTAGAAAGTCTTTTTAGTATTTGATATATTTACCATATAAAACAAAATAGATTTTATTACATCAGTATATACAAGAAGGAATGATGAGTACCGTTTTTCTCCATCAGAGATCTGGTACTTAAATATTGCTTCACATAACATCAAGAACATGAGTCAGATGAGGGATTATGGACCTTCCAAACTGTAAAAAAAAAGGTTTTAGTCCAGTGTAAGTTGTATTTGTTCTCATAAATGTATGAAGGTTTAAGGTGCTATTAGACATTTGAGTATAATACAGACAGACAGACAAAAAAGGTTTAAAAACTATCATTGTTCATATACCACATCCCAAGGTGCTGTGTTGGATATAATGTCAGATGGACTATGGAATTTAAACCATGCTTGATTGGTAACAGCAGGCTAGTAAACCACTGAAAAAAAGGTAAATTGGTTCCATGGAATCATGTTTTGTACACCAAACTTTTGACCATACAAAATATGATTTGGATGACTGGTATGCTGAGATCAGTGACATAGTTATGAAAGGACCACAGTTGTGTTAACCCAAAACAAGCTCAGACTATTTACAAAGTAAGTAGAGAAGTGCCACTTACCCTAGATGAAGCAGCAATGTATAATCCCTGGCTTCAAATGCCTATCTCAGATACACCTGGCATTAAGCAGAACCTCACATAGAGTTCAGTATCAGTGAGCACAGTTTCTCTTCCTCATTGTATAACATATTCTGTGTGCATGCAAGAGTATTTCTAAATATGTTAGTGGGAGGAAGGGGGAGGGCAGACAGGCACTGACAGTCACAGGCCATAGACACCAACATACAAATACAAATAAGTGCATCTCAACTTCCTATTCTCATCTTGACATGCACAGAATTGGTTTCCTGTCTACTAAATGTGTGGGTGTTCCGTGATACGGCTTGACGTATTTTAAGCTCACACTGAAATGTAGCTACTGCTTATAGACTGGTCTAACAAAGTCATGGACAAAATAAAGGAAACACTATGTGATGTTCTGCAAACATCAGGTGATTTATACACAGCTAGTAAACAAACTTTGATTACTAGCACCTTTATACTGTATCTACAAGACCAGATAGTGAAAGCACAAAATAAAGATGACTAAGTATCAAAAAAACGTTAATCAGCACCAAGTGCTACTGCTGAGAACCTTAACTGCTCTGAGGGACAAGTGTCTCCTAAGCACTATTTAAAGTTACCATTTAGTTACTCCACATACTCCTCATGTGGCCAGCATAAAGCTTTACAATACATTTTACAGAGCACACAACAAAAGTGATCTTAGATCAGTGAAAAGGGGAACCTCTGCCCTCACAACCTCTTCCGTCCTCACAACCTCTACCACCTATCTAGTTATAGGTGATGTTACTTTGTGAGTCTAACAATAACACACACTGCTTACGTGCCAGTAGGAGAACAGAAACCTGTAGTTTCGGTAAAAAGATTAAACACTGCTCTCAATGAAAAAGTGGGAAGTAGCACTTCCACCTACTTTTAGAGTTTACACACCTTCAAACAGTAGATAGTTTTACGGCTGATGCAATATTTTATTTTAATTTTAATTTCAACACCACTTCATCCTGGTCAAAGTTGCAGCAGTTTTCCACCAGGAAACACTGGGCACAAGGTAGAAACACCCTGGACTGGAAGCCAGTTCATCACAGGGCTTCAGCAGTATCCAATCCTGTAATAGACCACTACGCCACCCGAGTGCATTTGAAGCAATTATGCAGATATGTAAACAATTTGACACTCACCCAAAATTTAGCCAAAATAGCTTTCTTTTGATGTCTGATGTTCTTTTAATTTATTCTGGAGCTTCAGGGCTAAAGTAGCTCACAAGTATAGCTGAGGAAAGGAGATGACTGTGTACCTTTTATTTTGCCCACAGCTGTTTAATTAGCAAAATATTAGGTTTGTGCTTAATGTAATTTTAGACACAAATCACCACATGGACCTGTCTTGACCTCTCTCATCCACTTAAATAAAGTATCTACTTACATTTAGCATTTACATTTATATGTTTCAACATGACTGGGTTGGTTTTCTTGCACATCAGAACCACTCACTATTTTTGTTTAACTAAAATGCTAAATTACTAACTAAATTAGACAACCATACCGACAATTGTTAGCATTTTTAGTCTCAGCCTGACCACATTCACTTTGCAAAGTGACACAAAAAGCAAGTTGCTGGTGTGAAACTAAAGCGTGAAAGGCATGGTTACTGTGCTGCTGTCACTACTTATAGACTTTCCTTCTTTCTAAATTAAAACCCCTATTATTATTAAATTGCCTAACACAAAGCTTTAATTAAAAGGTTAAGCTATACACTTGATAAAATACAACTTCTTTTAGAGCAATTTGATGAATATTTTAAAAGCTATTGAAGTTATTAATATTCTGAATACTTTAAATGCTATTGAAGTTATGAATAAAACTCTGTTTTTTATTATGTAATAGGGTAAAAGTGTCAGTATAAGAATTGTAGTATGTAATGTGGTTAACACTTGATTAAATACAACTTGTTTTAAAGCAATTTGATGCATATTTTAAAATCTATTGAAGTTATTAATATTCTGAATACTTTAAATGCTATTGAAGTCATGAATAGAAATATTTTATTATTATGTAATAAAGGATAAAAATGTCAGAATATTAGTTGTAGTATGTAATGTGGGTTACACTTGATAAAATACAACTATTTTTAGAACAATTTGATGAAAATTTTAAAAGCTATTGAAGTTATTAATATGCTGAATACTTTAAATGCTATTGAAGTTATGAATAAAAATCTGTTTTTTATTATGTAATAAAGGGTAAACGTGTCAGTGTAAGAGTTGTAGTATGTAATGTGGGTTACACTTGATAAAATACAACTTGTTTTAGAGCAATTTGATGAATATTATAAAAGCTATTGAAGTTATTAATATGCTGAATACTTTAAATGCTATGAAGTTATGAATAAAAATCTGTTTTTTATTATGTAATAAAGGGTAAAAGTGTCAGTATAAGAGTTGTAGTATGTAAACTTTCACGTAACGTTCCCTGTTAGCTGGGCTGTATAGTAAACAGAGTGCGAAATGAGACACAGCCCCAGATGATGCACCGTATGCAGTCGGTAACGCAAGTTTTGGATATTATCTATGATTTATGAGACAGGTGTTTTGCATGAATACGTTTGCACTTTTATTATATATCGAGTACAAATTTGCTAAGGACCTACACTAATCAAAATCGAAGAAGTTTGAGCCTAAAATGCCAAATTTTGTTGTTACTACAAACAGACGGCGATCAGAACGACTGCTCTCGTATGCAACAATTTTTCAAACAACCTTAAAGTGTCTTATGGTGTATTTTATAGTTTATAAAAGGCTTGTTTGGTATTGCACACAAAAATTCTTTATTTCACCTATTTTCTCGGCCCTGTCTGCAACTACTGAAAAAGCAGTTGTGTTCTCACAAACATTTTCAACTCTTACCACAAGATGTCGCTGTCGCATTTCCATTCAGTTCTGCAGAAACATTATACTGCGTATAGCAGCTAGTCGAGACATTTGGCGCAGTAGGTATTGCTGTCATTTATTTAGCTCGAACTTTGTTTATTAACTAGAAATATATTGTTGTGTCATTAACAAAATGTGTAAACTGTTTTGAGTATTTTGTTTTTCGAAGCTTTCTCAAAATGTGGGTTATAATAGTAATAGTAATAGAATGGCCGAAAGTATATGAGATCCCCCCCTAATTCAAGAGGTGTATTAAAACCTTATAACTCCTGCTCCAACACAACTGTGTGACTCAGTCTGAGCTTAAAGCGAGACCCCATAAGACATGGTTTGTTTAGTCTGGTGTGAAGCTACAGTGGCCTTCACAGAGCCCTGATATCAACCACAATGTTGGGATGTTTTTGGTACTGACCTAACACATGCTTTCGAGACTGACTGTGCACAAATTCCCACTGACACACTCTAAAATCTTTTGGAAAGTCTTCACAGAGGACTGGTGGACTGGATGTTGCAAAGAGGAGGCAACTTCATATTCTTAAATGAAGTCAACAAAAAGATCATAGTCAATTGTTCATATACGTATACAGTACATGATTACATAGTGAAGTTTGTGAAATACTGAAAAAACATGAATTTATAGGTTTATACACTTTCAGGATCTACTTTATCTTGGTTATGATTATACTAGATTTTGAGCCAATCTCAGAAACAGTTGACATGAGCCAAAAATACACCCTGGATACGGTCTCTTTCAAATACACAGGACCACACATTCACTCACTCATTCAGATTAACTCACACCTAGACAGGAGCAACAGGGGTTACAAATCTCCATGAAATTCAAATTATCATCATATGGTCCTCTAATAAAATAACCTCTATTATGCTATCATGTTTGGCTGAACTAATCACAGGGTCTTGTTTTTTTGTCAGCTTAAATCAAACACTGACCAGGACTGACTTAAATAGACCATGTTAGTTCTGACTGGCCAAAATTTAATTCAGTTTATTTTCAACAACAATAAATGTGGTGCTCGGGTGACACAGTGGTCTAATGTGGGCGTACGCTGTCCACAGCCAAGTACACTTTACATCACTATAAGCATTAGAAACAACCTTCAGTAAAGTTTTAATGTGTTGATTTAAGATTGAATAGCAATGTAAAGCTCACTTGACTTTGGCAAATAGGTATTTATTTATTATTATTTTTATATTTTTAGTCCTCAAAAGTCCATGATTGCATGTCATACTTGTCCCTTGCAAGTATATGTTAATCTTTGACCTTTAATGTACAGTAGTTTGGTGGGGAGGGACCCAGTGACCTGCAGAGAGCCCTGACCTTAATTCCACTCAACACCTTTGGAATGAACTGGAACGCTGATTGCAAACCAGACATTTTTGTGAAACATTAGTGCCTTTTCTTGCTTTTAACTAAATTGTCTCAACTTTTCTCAAGGTAATGGTTATGGTTTTGGAATAAATTAAATGGTCCAAAGAGCTCAAAGGTGTCCACATACTTTTGGCCATAAAGTCTATATAGGGCTAGATCGCCTACCCCACAGCACTAAAGGCTCCTCAGTGAATCTCAATTTGTAAAAGTGGATGGGGATTAGTGATATGATTGGGCTGGGCTGTGGGACTGTTACAAATCACCTGCCAGCGGATGTCCCCTTTGGCGTGTAGCCTATTCTGTGAGCTCCAACTTAGCTGAATGACTGGATGGATGGTCTCTATTCACACAAGCGAGCTGAGAGAGGACGCACACCCTCAGAACTCAGAGACTGAGACTCAGTGGGAATGAGTGAGGGGAGAGTGAGAGAGAGGAAGCTTTAGGGAAAGTAATAGCAGGTTTTCTTTTTCACCGACTTATTTCTATAGGTTTAAGGGCAAAGGGTGCGAGGTTTCAACAAAAGTGAGTGAAGAGAAAGAAAGAAAAGAGAACCCTGTCATTTCTTGAAGCTCTTGGTCATAGTTTGGTGTTCCTCCCAGGCTGCGTTCTGAAGATTTCTTATTAGTGTTTTACGGAGTGTAATTCTTATTCTGGCGTAAATCCACGTGTTTTTGGGGAAACCGTGTCCAAAAAACTTGCGCCAGGTCAGTGGTGGATGCATGTTTGCGCGCTTTCTGGCACGAAGTTTGGACGCGCGCACGTTATAGCACATTCTCCGCACTTCTTGGAGCAAAGCGCACTCAGAAGGGACCATGCTGAGAGTGTTTGTGGCTTGGAGCACTCTGGTAGCGCTGTGCGTGATGGTAGAAGGATCCAGAGGCGGCGGGTACGGGATGAGCATGTTCGCCGCGCAGTCTTCTCCTCCTGACCCGTGCTACGACGAGAACGGCAACCCGCGCCGCTGCATCCCTGATTTCGTGAACGCCGCGTTCGGGAAAGACGTGCGCGCGTCCAGCACGTGCGGCAGTCCGGCCGCGCGCTACTGCGTAGTGACCGAGAAGGGAGACGAGAGGTCGCGGGACTGTCACTCCTGCGACGCGTCCGACCCCAAAAAGGCGCACCCGGCGGCCTACCTGACCGACCTGAACAACCCGCACAACCTGACGTGCTGGCAGTCCGAGAACTACGTGCAGCATCCGCAGAACGTGACGCTCACTTTGTCCCTGGGTAAAAAGTTTGAAGTGACCTACGTGAGCCTGCAGTTCTGCTCCCCGCGGCCCGAATCCATGGTCATCTATAAGTCCATGGACTACGGTAAGACCTGGGTGCCGTTCCAGTTCTACTCCACGCAGTGCAAGAAGATGTTCAACCGACCGAGTCGCGCGGCTATCACCAAGCAGAACGAGCAGGAGGCGATCTGCACCGACTCGCACACCGACATGCAGCCGCTGGCAGGCGGGCTCATCGCATTCAGCACGCTGGACGGACGGCCGTCTGCGCACGACTTTGATAACTCGCCCGTCCTGCAGGACTGGGTCACGGCCACCGACATCAAGGTGACGTTCAGCCGCCTGCACACTTTCGGCGATGAGAACGAGGACGACTCGGAGCTGGCCCGCGACTCTTACTTCTACGCCGTGTCCGACCTGCAGGTGGGAGGCCGCTGCAAGTGTAACGGGCACGCGTCCAAGTGCGTGCGCGACCGCGACGGCAACCTGGTGTGCGAGTGCAAGCACAACACGGCGGGACCCGAGTGCGACAGGTGCAAGCCGTTCCACTACGACCGACCGTGGCAGCGCGCCACCGCCCGAGAGGCCAACGAGTGCGTCGGTGAGTCCAACAACTAGCTTTGGTTTATTCATTGCAAAGTGTGAGTGTGTGGGTTATGATGGTACACAGTCCTGTGCACAAGTTTGGATTCCGCTGGTTAAATTTTAAGATAACACATGATCAATGGGTAAAAATCTGGTTTATATTTGATTGTTTCAGCCACTTCTAGTATGCGCAAAAACGCACAAAAGTAAACACCACAGACCTAAAGTTAAAAGTGAATATTTTAATTTAATTTTTATAATTACTAAAATGAATAAATAAACTGTTATGTGGATCATTACCTGTGTAGTAAAGCCTATAACAGACACACAGGTATTTAAATAAAGATTGAAATCATGATTAACAAAAAACATCACCCTGTCTGTATTAAGTAACTTAACTATATTTCCAGTCAGTGGACAGACTGATAATTTAAACATATCCTAGTTTATTCCACCACATTGATTCATGTGAGTTGAATTTTCCTGTCTAATCCGACACACTGTTATTAGTCCAATTTTTTCTGTCCTTTTATACAGAACAATTATTATAATTATTTCTATAATCATATTTGTAAATCACATTTCTGCTAATGTAATTACAAATGATTTAATATAGGATATAAAGGTATATAAAAAGCCATATTTCTGACAGCAAATTAAGATGAAAATGCCTCATTTGAGGAAATGTACTTAATTACTGGAGATTAAATTAAATACAATATTTAAAACATAACCCCAAACGTAGGTTACAAGTTTATTTGACATTGTTTTAACCAATATTAAAGGCGCAAAGCCAGCAAAACATAAAAACAGGTAAAATTATATAAATAAATAATAGCTTGGTTTTTATAGTACATTTAAAGTGAAATTAAATGGACTGATTCTTTACATTAAATATTTTATCATGTTCTTCAGTATTACCTGTTAACATTTCTAACAAGAACAAACCTAAATACGTTTCACTAAAAATTTGTTTTTTTAATTGGATACAAGTGTTATAGGGTAAAATAAAAACTGAGATAACAGATTCAGTTGCTGACATTAAATGTAAGAAAAACACCAGTGACAGCTGTTAATTCAATCTAAACAGGTGAGTATAACCATCAAATCCTCTGTGCCTTTAATGTGCATGAAAAATGTACAAAAACAGGTTAAAAAGGTAGAAAATGTAATCACTTTTATGTTTTAAGATAACATAAAATGTATTGTACAATGTTGCTAGTATGTATTAACGATCATACAAAGTTAATAAACTAAACACTGTCAATAATTCATTAGGGCGTGAAATTAGCGTAATGGCCCATTTACCACAAATGAAGGAAATAGCTCACTTGGCACTCTATCTTTTCCAAAAAGAGCTGGTGTGGCTGCAGGTTTACATAACAACCAGCCAGGAGTCTCACCGGATACAGGTAATTAGTCAAGTCAAGTGTAGCTCCTTTCATACTTGGTATGAAAACTGCAGCCACACCATTTCTTTGTGCAACAGATTATCAGGGCACTTAAGATATCCACTTTCCATCACAAAAACCTCTTATAAAACCTTTTGTTCTTTATAAGCATGAAATTAATCAGTGATGCCTTTTAATTTTAGTTCTATGGAAGAAAACAAGTATCCAGATGTTCCAAAGCAGGTTCTTTTTAATTCCACAAACTTATTCCACAAATCATGCCATGTCCTTATATATAGTGGATTCAGAAAGTATTGAACTCCTTAACATTTTGCACACTTGATTGTGTTGTGGATTTCATTTTAAATAGCCATAATGATGAAAGGAAAACCGCCTAAATCTAAAAACTACTTAAGAATAAAAAATTGAATTCTCTTATTAACAAAACTATTCAGATACATTACTTTGGCACACTTGTTGTAATTTGAATTGACTGGACACAGTTTAGGAAGGCACCTAAGTACCTTTTCGGCTAAGTGCTTTTCGGCTGTATGAACAGGGAGACGGGTAGGAACTGAGGGACGGATCAGTGCAACCAAATACAGGAACATTCCTAAAAAATCTCCTACCATTCTGTTAAACTTAGTATAATATTTTAGTGTATAGATCTGCATTTAATGTGTCTGTTATTACCAGACTGAAAGAGATCAGTCTATACCTTTGATATTTTCATTACCCTACTATTATAAGACCCTCTTATAGCACTTCAGTGATGGTGACAGCGAAGGTTCTTTTATCAGACCTTGTCAACAGCAGCAGTGTGTAAGTTTTGGCTGTGAATTCTTTAGGACTAAAACCTTCACACCACACGTTTTGACGGGAACTCATGCGTGTCGTGTTATTTTAAGGCAGGTGTCTTTATCAGATCGAAGCAGAGATTAGATCAGCTATGCTGACATTTTTGCTACTTTGAGCCAAATAAATTAGACTGAAGAAAAATGCAGCGTCTCTTAAAGAGACATTTGCACTTTGAATGTGTGTAAGGAAAGAAATCTCTTCTGATCAAATCTACACGTATAAATATATATTCAGTGTTATTTAGGAACGGTTCTGTTATGTGCAGTGGTGAGAAATGTCTGGAAATTGTTTAGACAGACAGTATTTACATTAGACAGTATGGTTGGGTTCTAGCATTGACATTTATATCATATTTAATATAAAAATATATGAAATATAATCACTATGTATAGTGAAAAGTCAGGGCTCATGTGGTGAAGAGCTGAGACTTCAGTCTTCATCAAGACAGCAAAACACTTCCGCTGTTTGGGTATTCAGGAAAATCCATTTCACCACCTATGTGCCAGCTTAGAAAAGACCCTTGATGCCTGCATTCCTCGAGTTCTGGGGGTAGTTCAAGTTGAGCCATGCCTGTAGTTTGAATGGCATCATGACAGAGCAGAATTTAACAAATGCCTTCAGGTAGGTTTAGGGTGGTCTTTTTTGCTTTTTGACTTTTGTGGAGTATTTAAATTGCTTTAGATTGCCTTCAAGCAACTGAAGGTTAAGAGCCTTGTTCACTAACCCAACAGTGGCTGATTGGTGGTACTGGAGCTTGTACCCTTAGGGTTCTGGTCAGTAGTCCAGAACTTTGGTAGACTTTCAATTTTCCAGTTGTTAGATGGTTGCTTTGTACAGAAGCCCATTTTTAGCTATACAAGATTTTTTATGTGTTTGTGAAAATGTGCACCCATAAGGTCAAAGTAGTGTTTGTACGGTCAAGGTACTGATCTTATCTGGAAAAAGAGGAAGGGTTATAATTATGAGGGTTGCCCACATAATTTTGGCCTTGTAGTATATGTGGAAGACAGAAGGCTGCTGCCACAGTCCAGTGATCAGGTATAAAAGACAACGGGACGGGACAGCGGAAGGAAACTTGCCAGTAAGTCTAAACAGAAGAGCCGCCTGTATGAGTGGAGAGGATTACAAAGTAGCATTCCCATGAACTGGCATATGAGGGCACCTTTATTTTGAAAGCTGCATGGTGACCAATACAACATTCCAGCCAGGGTTTTGCACGCAACATACTGAAGGAAATTTACACTGGTGTAGTTAATATTACTGGGATGTGTAGTTAATATTACTGGGATGTTTAGTTATTATTACTAGGATGTGTAGTTAATATTACTGGGATGTTTAGTTATTATTACTAGGATGTGTAGTTCACATTACTGGGATGTGTAATTAATATTACTGGGATGTTTAGATATTATTACTGGGATGTGTAATTAATGGTTCTGGGATGTGTAGCAATGTTACTGACCATCACTGCTGTTAACATAACCATGTCCTTATGGACGTCAGTGATGAAACATACCTGTTTTAAATCTGTTCTGTCAGCCAGTATAAAAGAGAGTCAATCACACACTAGAGTGAATCCAGCAGGCACATCCCACCAGTCTCCTGCTGTAGATCTTTGTAGTTTGGCCAGAAACAGGTAATTTGGTACATCGCATACTCTCTGCATCATACCATCATAACGTCAGTGCTGGACTGAAATGATCAACTGCTTGCCATTACATACTGTGCCAGGCACAACCTGTCTGTGTTTTTGCTTGTTGATTTGAGGTAGCCAGGCCAGCAGGCAAGTTTTTTCCTTATCAATGTGCCCCACAGGGCTTGATGTACTAAGCTTTTTGGTCCTGGTTTTAGATTAAATTAGACCACATTCCATATTATATACAATAGTGAGGGCGGCACGGTGGGTAGCACTGTGACCTCACAGCAAGAAGTTCCTGGGTTCGATCCCCAGGTTGGGCGGTCTGGGTCCTTTCTGTGTGGAGTTTGCATGTTGTTCCTGTGTCTGCATGGGTTTTTTCCGGGAGCTCCAATTTCCCCCCACAGTCCAACAACATGCAAGTGAGGTGAATTGGAGATACAAAATTGTCCATGACTGTGTTTGACATTAAAGACTTGAACTGATGAACCAGTAAATACCTGTCCTGTCATTAATGTAACCAAAGTGTGTAAAACATGACATTAAAACCCTAATAAATAAATAAAAAATATGATAGTAACACACCAGCTTAAATATTCAATTTACACATTATGTTCTTGGCAAACCACAACATATGCTTCTCTCAAAACCCAAAAAGTGGGGATATAAAAAGTACATAAAATAAAAACACAAAGAAGAAATATTTAATGTTAAACCTACCTTACCAACCTTTTGGACACTTAACACTTGCAACATATTCCAAAAATAGTGTCCTCAGTTCTTAAACGATTATAGAATGTTGTTGAAAGACAACATTATGTTAGACCTTGACAAACAACAAGCCCCTGTTTTATTCCCTTATTTTGTACTGTCCCAAATTTTTTGAAACTGGATTAGTTTTGGCATTTCTCCCAGTCAAACCAGCATAGAGTGCAGCGTAAAGCTCTAAAAATAGACACCAGACACGGTGGTCCTGAAATGTTTTCACAATTGTAAACTTTTGGTTGGCATTAATCCTCAGCTATGTTCTGCTTTCAGACTGGTATAATCCTGCACAATAGCAGCAGGTTTTTGTTTCATGACCGATAAACAAATGCAAACAAATACTCAGATAGTAGACGGCGACACCAGAAGGACTGAGTCTTAACCATTTTTAGACTTTTCTCTCTGTGCAAACTGGACTTCGTTCTGAACCGTGTTTGCTGAGATTTGGATGGGGTTGGGTCATAATAAATCTGGCCTGCCATGTTAGGTCTGCTGAGCATCTGTGTGTTTCTCTTTGCTGATGTTGGATGAGGACCACGAGGCAGTTGAAAGAATTCCATAAAAGAATGACATCAGAACCACGTGGAAATAAAACCCCTCAAATGGAGCTGCATCCCACCGGCAGGCGGTAAACGCTGTACAGTGCAGCACTGTACATGTGTATTTATCTGTGTAGTATGTATAGATATAGGCACTTGCTTTATTAAAGAAATAGAAATAACACCATGTCTGGAAGAAGTCATCCTAATTTTCACAGAACGGCAGCACAGGGTTTGTCAGTGGCTCTTCAATTCTTGGTAGAACTAGTTAATGGTTATTTGCTTCTCAATAAAAGCTTAAAGGGTTTAAAAGGGTTTTTACTTTAAGTCTTATCTGTTGGCTTCTATAGGGAACCTTAAACATTTATTCGCACAGGATTTGCACAGGTTTTGCACAGGCACCTAGGGCTGCTAACCAGGGTCCTTGCACAGAGTTTAAAGACCCCGACCACTTTATTAGTCCGGACTTTCCCACCCAGCAGGCTTGATGGCCAGTTTTGTCTGCTGCAGACAATGCTAATTGTGCCTGATAGATGGCACCCAGCTAACTGGTAGCAAAGCCGAGATTCAAACCGGGGAGCTCAGAATCTCAGTGCTGGTGTGCTAGCGGAATATCCCACTGCACCACCTGGGCGCCCCTTTAGTCACCATGTTTTACAGATTGTTAAAACATCATCAGTCGAGCAACTCTACGTACAATGATTGGCTCTTATGCGGGCAGGAATGTTGGTGTGGATCCCTCATAACTGCTGCAGTTCTGACCTTTGCTGGCTAAACAATTTTGCCAGCACAGAGAGTATAATGGAAATCGGTGTGTGACGATACGGGTCTTTATATGAACTCACCTCGTGCAAGTAAAAATTCTTTTTTCACAAATCACAGCTTGTGTTGAAGCTGGGGTCAGAGTGCAGAGCATTGTATGGTGCCTCTGGAGCCTTGCTCATGGGTCCAACAGTGGCCGCATGGCAGAGCTATAAAATAAATTAAAATAAAGGATATTTGGTGATTAAGAGAGTTTTTTGGACATCAAAAAGGCTTTAAAGTGGTTGTCTTTAAAACTTTATGGTTTCTCTAAAAGGGAAAAACCCTTTAGCATTATTTTGGCCTTGTTCTCACCCAAATGTCAACACCATGTGTTAGAGCAGCATCACACACATTTTCAATAATTGTCAGTCCATTTTTAAAAAAGATTCCTCAAGGGCTCGTTGAATAAAATGAAACCAATTCCATTTCAAGGATTTAGATGGTTCTTATTAAAAATCTTTATTTGTGGCCTTCTTTGGAGAACCATCATCAAGTCTCCCAGAGGGACAAAACCAAAAGTACATTGAAGTGCTAACTGAAATCCATTTTCTAAGAGCGAAACACAACATGGTTCAAAAATCTTTCAGCAGCATGCAAAACAGGAAATGAAATTTAGCAAATGGACATAAAAATGCCTCTCTGTCATCCTCACACACTGTCTTGACATGAAAAGAAAATAGGCCTCGCACGAGCGGGAAAAAAAGCACAAAAATGAAAACAAACATGAGCGACGGAGACAGAAAGAGAGAGAGGAGGAACGACCGAGCGCGAGAGTGAGACGGAGACCAACACTTTGAGTTGGTAATCGGAAGCAGGTGGCGAGCCGGTCCGCTTTTAAGGAGCAAATTCTGACACCAATTTGGCATTTCTTGGCTGTACGGAAACTTAGAAACTGACTAATACCCTGTTGGGAGTTTGCTGCCAGCGCTGCCCGCTCATTGAATCACTGAACATTAGTGTACGAGCAGGCCAGGAAGAAAACATGTGCTCAGTCCTTTGAGTATTGGGAGTTTAAATGGCTGAGACAGTTAACACCACAAGCTGACATCTACACAATACACAGTTGTTTGCAAAAGTTTGGGCACCACTAACCAAATGACATACTGTAAACTGAACTAAACAACCTCTGTAGCAAACTGTTTGGGAAAATACAGTGGTACCCTGAGACTCGACATCAATTGGTTCAAGGTATTTTTTCCCATAAGGATGTATGGGAAATCTGGTAATGTGTTCCGTGGTCCTGTGGAACTGCATATATTTTAGGCTAATGTAAAATAATGGGGTTGTTTTTGACACTTATAAACTAAAAATAACAAAAATACAATTTAGAAAACAATAAAATATAATTAAAAAACAGTTAAATACAATAAAACCTGCACTTTACCTTTACTTAGTTATTGTTTTCTTAATGGTGGATATGCTTGATCTTGGAATACCGTATTCCGTTCAGTACCGGCGCATTCACAAGAAAAGTGACAAAACCTCACATCAAGCTTTTTTTTTACAATAAGCATTTTAGACTCGGAAAAGCTGATTCTCATAATTTCTCAGCACCCTGAGTTTAAAAGTGAAACGCTGAGGAAATACAGCTAAACACAGACACGTAGAAAAAAAGCTGAACAACAAACGTTGAGTTTAAGGGTACAAATTTCTCCACAAAGTGTGCCGAGTTTAGAGGGACGTCGAGTTATAAAGTACCACTGTAATAACTGATTTACCCCTATGCTTTAGAGTAAGCAACGTGTTATTTTCATCCAGTGCTGTTTATTTTTGTTCGATACACACATTTGGTTAATGTGGTCAAACTTTCCATTTCTGCTTCATCAATCCATGGCATTCTTTTCCAAAATATCTATGCTTTATATTTCAGTCATTGACGTTTGTGATAAAGTCACAGATAAGGATTTGTTTAGAAGAATCTGTGTCAGAAAACCTTCCTGCAGGTCCTTTGCTGTCATAAGTGGGGTTTGCTTAGATTTTTTGGCCATCTTACAAGCAGTTCTGTCTAAAAGTTTTCTTGTTTATTTAAATCTTCCTCTGCCTTTTAAAATTTCCCTTAACTGCTATTCTTTATGACATCTTAGACAGTGAAATTTTTATAGCGTTTCCCTATATGTGTAATTGGTAAGTGTTAGCACCCTTGATGACAATTCTAGTTCATTCTATAGGTTCTGTTCACCATTTCTCATTTAAAAAGTCAACAATCTATGTAATTTGTAAAAGCTGTCCAAGCTTGAGCATACTACACTAAAAGGTTCTACAAAAGAAAGACCCTATGCTGCCATCGTTATGCACGGCTGGACATTAATTAACCTGTAAGGGCCTGTTTACCCTCCTCAAGCTCGATGTATTTGTGGCTTTTCAGAACTCTAAAGAGAGGATATATGATATGAGGGGAAAAATGCAAAAACACTTGCATTTGGGATTTCCAAATCTAAACCCAGTTTGAACCGAAAGTCCTCTGGGCAAAGAGTTGCATGCTTGTGCTATTTTGTTTTGCAGAGCATATAATTTAACACAGACTTGCTCTTTTTGTTGCTTTTTTCTTTAACATTAATGTTTGAAAGTTGCCGGGCTACATATTATCAGTCGTGATCAGCTACTGAGTGTGTTTTGGAATCCATGCGTTTGTTTCTTTTTGTGACTGACATCGCTGCACTAATTAAGAACTATATTCAGCTACTTCACTTTAAACACATTCCTCTCACCTATGGAAATAATGGGCTTTTATTTAATAGCCAGTTTGTGTTTTGAGCTTTATGCATAGAAATATAAAGACAGTTGTGGCCTAGTGGTTAAGGTACTGGACTAGTAATCGAAAGGTCGCTGGTTCAAGCCCCCACCACTACCATGTTGCCACTGTTGGGCCCTTAAGCAAGGCCCTTAACCCTCAATTGCTTGGACAGTATACTGTCACAGTCCTCTTAGTCACTCTAGATAAAAAGCGTCTTATTAATGCCATAAATGTAACTGCTTGATTTAAAAGCTGTGTAAAAATAGACCACATTTTTCACCTAACCTGTTAGCAGAGGAATATCAGTGGTAGTTAACCTTTTATAATGGTATTGTAATTACTTTATGACAGGCAGCATGGTGGCACAGTTGCCTCACAGCATGAAAAGCCTGGGTTTGATTCCTGTTACACGGGTTACACGGTCTCCCTGTGTCCATGTTTCCTCCAGGTGCTCCGGTTTTCTCCCACAGGTCCAAAGTATGTGTGTGTGTGTGCTTTGTGATGGACTGGCGACCTGTCCGGGGTTTTTCCTGCCTTTCGCCCATTGAATTAGACCCACTGCCACCCTGACTAGAATAAAGTGGTGGTAAAAACAGACAATGGCATGTTATTGCAAAACTATTGGCATTGCTGCTTTTTTAATCAAGGCTTTTTACAAAATTTTAAAGTGTCCATGGGAATTTGTGTCCATGTGGTCAGTCTATCTCAATCTTGGATGAAATTGTTCTTGGCTAATTTTGAATGAGAAAGAGTTGAAGTATGCGTTCTGAAATGCACAATCCCTTACAGACTTACAGACAGCAGCAGCACTTTACCTCTTTTTGTTATATGAACTTTATTATTTTCTCTATTGAGTTTTGAGTTTAGAACATCATTGATTGTGTACAGCTCCAAAAAAGTTTGTAAACTGTTTCTGAATTATTGACAAATTTAAAAATTTATTTTTCTTGCAACTGTATATTTCAGACTTTTAGCTTTATAAGTGGAACTAACCGAGCCGTTTAGGGTAAGCTTCCATGACAACCACAACATCAACAATGGACAGTAAAAGGGGGGATTTGTGGTTTGTGGTCCACGATTATCCAAGTAAGACGTGAAGTGAAAGAAATGTATCTACACTCAAACATTTATGTATCTAGTGATGCTCCACTGTGGGTGTTTATTAGTGATAGTGGTTGGACTGGTGGCGGGACCACCCCGTGAGCATGTGGGTTTGTGTGTCTGTGTGTGCAGTCAGTGTGGAAAGAAGATTGAGAAATGATAAAAGGCGAAGTCAACATACTTCATGCACGAGGATGCGTAATCACACCTACATGCACAATAGCACACATATGAAATCCACACTTCATCACGTGGCTTAAGATTGTGGACGGTTTACTGGGTCTCCTGCTGGTCCAACCACCACTGACAAAATTAACACACACGTGTAAAAAGATACAGTATATATGCTATTTATATACACTTTGGTTCTATTCATGACAGTTACTGGTAACACAAGATTCATTAGCTCAAGTCTTTAATGTCAGACACAGTCATGGACAATTTTGTATCTCCAGTTCACCTCACTTGCACGTCTTTGGACTGTGGGTAGAAACCGGAGCTCCCAGAGGAAACCCACACAGACATAATGAGAACATGCAAACTCCACACAGAAAGGACCCGAATCACTCCACCTGGGAATCGAACCCAGGAACTTCTTGCTGTGAGGCGACAGTGCTACCCATCAAGCCGTCGTGCCACCCTAGAGTAGACATACATACAATGTACCATACATGTGTCCATAAAAGTGAACACCTGAATGAGCTTGTTGGACACCCCATCCCAAAATCATGGCTTTTAATGTGTGTGTCTATGGAAATCTGTGCTCATTTGTGAGGCCAGACAATGATGTTGGACAAAAAGACCTGACCTGCAATAAATGTTTGAATTCACCCCAAACGTGTTCTGGGCTTTTGCAGGACAGTGAAGTCCGTCCACACTAAACATATCAAAATATGTCTTTTTTACCTAGTGCTAATGTTGGTCATGATAATAATCATCATCATCGTTGTTGTTGCTTTACAGAAAAATGGGTCCAATGGATTCTCACTTCTGGTTACTGTCTGTGAGGATTTTGAAATGTTCTCTCTTTGTTTCTCTGGGTTTACTCTGTCCTTTGGTTTTCTTGTAACTTACAAAACATGACAAAGGTTTGTTGAAATTTGTCTCTAGGTGTGTTTAGTAGGGTTGAGTTCTGGGCTCTGTGCTGGACCAACAAGCTGCCCAACACTGGGTCTGATAGACTAATAAACACTGGAAAAACTACTATGGCTTTGTGTTTGTGCACCAAGATTTAAAATATGTACTAAATTACTACTACACATTTGAAGTGTTACAAATGCTGGGAGATCTGGACGAGTCCGCTGGGTGTTTACTGACAGCTTTACTGACTGTGAAGCAGAGAAGATTTAAGAGACTGTGACTTGTCCATGCATCATCAAATGTAAATCCTGTCCCGTATTGGAATTTTCCTAACTTCACGGCTAACTTACTTTATAAAACCCACTCAACTCCGTACCACGTTAATAGTCCTACAGAATAAGTATGTATCGCATGACTGATAACATTCCACATTGCACAGTCAGTATATAGGTAACTAAATAAAATTGATAAACTAAACTTAAGTAGGATCCATTCTGTCAAAAGCCACTTTCCTACTGATTAATAGGAGCGACATGCTTTCTGTTGGTTTTTATAATCCTTCTAGTTTCTTATAATCTTAATCTTTTGTAAGAGCGAGCATCTTATTTGTCTAGTAATCTCAGGGTAACAAAAGTTGTTTTCTTAAGATTTAGGCTGATCTAGCTTGTGATTCCAAGATAACAAAAGGTGTTTTGTCAAGATCTTGACTTTTCTTTTACTTACGATCTTAACTCTTATTTGTTATCCAATATAACAAAGGGTTTTTTCTTAAAACCCCCATTATTATTATTATTTTATATTAATTTGACACAGAATGTCCTATAAAATAAAACCAGTTTAGGTGGCCTGCTAAAGGCAGAAATAAAATGTGTCTAACTAAATATCCGATGCAGCTTTCAACAGGCTAAAATTGCACGTAAAATGCATTTATAGGCTACACAAATAGAAAGCCAGTTCGGAAAAAGATCTTAAAGCTTCTTAAGATCTTAAGAACTTTAAGATCTTAACTTTTATTTGAACATATAATAGAACAGAACGACTTTATTTGTCATATATGCATAAACACAGATTCTTTCTTCGCATATCCCAGCTTGCACGGCACCCCTGGAGCTGAGAGGGTTAAGGGCCTTGCTCAAGAACCAAACAGTGGCTGCATGGCACTTTGAACTGGGATTCAAAGTCTCAAACTTTCAATTGAAAGCCCAAAGCTCAACCCACTAGGCTATGGCTATCCCTTTTATTTGTAATACATAATAATAAAGTCCTAGTCCTAAAGTAAAATTTCACTAACTCATACCACAAAATCTACATGTTTTACAAGCATGTTGAGCATGCTGAAAATGATAAAGATAATATTGATCGTGATGATGTTGTTAATGATGATGTTGGTGATGATGCTCATGAAGTAAGGCCCTCGGATGGATCCTCACTTCTGGTTCTTTATATGTTCAGGTGGGTTTTCTTGCAACTCACAAAAACATGCAAAAGGTGATGGCTTACTTTTAAATGTGTCTCTAACTGTGTGTGTGTGTGTGTGTGTGTGAGTGAGTGAGTGAGTGAGTGAGTGAGTGAGTGAGTGAGTGAGTAAATATATTTGTGTGTGTGTTGCCCTGCAATGATTTGGCACCCTGTCTATGATGAGTCACTGTGACCCTGATGAATTAGTGACAATAAATAATAGTGAAAATAAAATAAGTATGTAGATAGGCATGAATAAAGATCATTCTGAAGAGGTATGAGGTTGGTAGGAAATAGCTTACAGCGGTGCTATGCAGTTATATAACTGGTTAACATATTTGGCACTTTTTAAACCATACAGAAATCTCAGTTTCTCAAGTTAGCTGGCAGTAAAATTGGCCACTCTTTCAGTAAAGCTTTCTAACTCTGAGCCCCAGTTACAACCGATAAATCATTTGAAAATGTTTAGCTCTGTTAGACACAACACAGTTTGTTCTTGTCTTGGTCCCATATTAAAGTGAAACCAAATGTGTGGATGGAACCCAAGGTACCTCAGGGTGGACTGGCATCCACTTCAAGAATAAGTTAGGATAACATACGTTGTAATGTTAAGAAAACGTTTGTTATCCTAAAATCATAAGATAAATAACTTAAAATAACAAAGGGGGGGGGGGGGGGGGGTTTCCTTTACAGACTGGAATGATCCTGTTTACCCCAAGCATAATTCCTTAAATTAACAAATATACAAAGAAAACATTTCCATTGTTTTCACTGACCGATAAAATTGTGCTTTGTAAAACACATAATAACAAATAGAATTTGATGCCCCCACACAATCATTTAGAAACTGATTTTTAAATAGTCTATAAACCTTTAACTCATATTTTGCTCCTGTTCCAACTTTTATGAGCGTGTTGCAGGCATCAGATTCAAAGTTTGTTTATATTCACACAATACAATCGAGTTGGTTAGCCAAAACCAAAGGCATTTCCCTGTACCTTTGACAGTAAAAAAAAAAAGATTTAACATTAACAAATCACAGATTTTTGTTTTCATTTCATTTTACACAATGTCTCAACTTTTCCAAACACAGATTTGTAAATGTAGTACTGCATGTTTGAAGTGTTACAAATATCGCTTAAATCGGAAGCCTTTCAGCAGCCACGTTGTTGGTCCCCTGGGTGTTCCTACACATCTCTGTTTACTGACAGCTTTACTGGCTGTGGAGCAGAGAAGATTTAAGAGACTGTGACTTGTCCATGCATCATCAAATGTAAATCCTGTCCCGTATCGGAATTTTCCTTTTAAATGGAAACATTCAGTCTGAGGTTGTTCCAGTATTGAAATCTGTTTGTACAGGGGTGTTAAAATGTTCAACTAAAGTCGTTCAGCTATTTTGATTTTACTAAGTAAATAAAAGTTTGTGTTGGTTTAATTTGGTAATAAAATCACATTTATTTTATAACGATTATGTTTGAGTGATACTGATCCTGGGACATTTTTTCCCAAACCAGTAGTGGCTACTTTGCATGTTATCCTGTAAGAACTGGACACATTCTGACTGCTGTGCAGCTGTTTCACATAAAATTACACATTAAATTGGCATCTGTGGTTGAAAAAAAATGTTCTTTGTAAAAACACACTGAATAATAAAACAAAACAGAAACTTGTGTATTATACTTGGGCTTCATCGTCAAAAAGCCTTGTATTTTTTCTGCAGTACACAACAGACTTTGATATTATTGTATAAAAAGGGCAAATATCATAATGGAAAATAAAGTAAATACAAATATGTAAACAATTCAAACATTATGCAGATGTGCAAAAACTGCCTAGAGTTTTAATAGTTATAAAATTGTGTCTAACTGTCAAACTATTTAAAAAAAAGTTGGGACAGTGAGTAAAATGCAAATAAACACAAAAAGCATTGATTTGCAAACTTGTTTACTGTTGCAGCCATTTAATTTGGATATTAAACCCGGATTCTGGGGTCTTCCAGCAGTTGAATTATGCTACCCCACCAGCCTCGCCATGTACTCAACAGACTCAATTGGTCATTAATGAGGGAGGGGTGGATGAATGGGGATTCATCTCTTTTGAGGTGCTGGCACCAGCGACAGAAGAATGTAGCCTGCAGCGCTTCTGTGGTAGAGGTTGCCAGAGTGCACCAGGAAACCAACATCTCTAAATTATAATGTTTTCACTTAAAGGCCCAACTTATACATCATTTAAAAAACACACTTTTAATTAAATGGAACTATAAAATTATCTACATAAACCACTAAAAAGCTCATTTCAAAAATGTGTTAAGCACAACTAATTAAAGCAAGCAGTTTGCACTCATGAACCCCTGTCTCCCCCTAAATCAATGCCTATGACCACCACAACAATTTATCTTTCTCTCCTGGCTTGATTCTTCCTCTCAGCCAAACTATAATTTTCACCCATTCTGTCCTCCTGTTTAAACCCTTTGCTGTGTTTCTTCACCATTGAGTCACTTGCTGTAATTTAACTGGAAATAAAGAACATCAGGACAGCTTGAGAAAAGCTTCATGAGAGATCAGCCTCGTCCTCTGCCTCGTCCCCTGCAGACCTTTAAATATTACACTCTGTGTGTGCTGTAGTAAGTGTGGCAGGATCAGGGGATTCATTTGTTTTCTAAAGGCTGTGTGGTGGGCACTGCAAGGATGTTTATGGTGTTTGTGTATCTGTTTGAAACTGGGCTACTGGGGTTTTCAATACAATTTTCATGTTGAGATATTATTAAATACTGCTGTCTACATTGCCAAACGTACATCTACAGTTGAATCTTAAAGATTACACACTCATAGAGAGGACAGAAAGTCGTGTGTCATGGCAACTTATGGCAATTGTTATTTTTCTCTTTATATTACTTGAAAGTGAACAGTTGTTTGGACTATCAGAGATGAGCTCTGACCCAGAGAACATTTTGAGTTTCAGTTTACACTTCTTAATGCAGTGGTGGACTGTAAATTGCCAACAGTTTTCTGAAATTTTATCAATTATCAACTGCTTTTTTTACAGCAGTCATTAAATTATACTCATAAATTTAATGATAGAATAAATGAAAGCTACAATATACAGCACAGCTCTACCTTAATAGTCGAATGTAAACCTAGAACATCCAGCAAAGTTGAAAATTCTCATCCATGTTTGACACACCCTTCTCTGCATCCACACAATTGGTTTGGAGTTGTCCAAACTTAGTCCAAACCTGTTTTTAGCTGCTTTACTTCAATATCTGTAACTAACCGATTGCTAACTGAATTGCCTTAGGATTGCTAGGGCCGCCTCATAGTGCAAATTAACCAGTAAACGTGAGGCACTTGAACGGATTATTTCACGGTCCGTGAGGTGACATTAGTGGTCAGTACACCCAATCCATAAAATTGTATACAGGCAGTTTGTAACCAAAGACGATGATGCTTTGTGTAGCACTAAACTGCTTTGTTTTCTGAACCTGTGTGGCCTGCTGCATAGTGGTCGAGCTTACGTTGCTCCTAGATTATTCCACCAAAAAATAACTGAACTCGTAGTCAACTGGAGCAGAACTAACAATGCAGGAATGTGATTTATTGTAGAGTCATGACAGCACCATGCTGAAAGGTAATAAGCTATCCAGTACGACCCATTCCACGACCAATGGCACCGAAGGGGTTTGAGTCCTGAAATGTCTGTCTGCACTATAGGACTCGATGACTAACAACCAAATCCCTGATCTGTGGCTGTTTTGTTAAGACGTTGAGTTTTATTTCCTCAGGATAGCTGTGCACAGATACTCTACTGACTTTAAATAAGCAGCTGGGAAACAGAGTAACTCGTCGACTAGTTACAATGAATCACGCCGGCGTTTCAGGCATCGTTGTAGCATTTTTAGTTTCTTTAAAATGATATGCCATTGAAAATCAGAACTGGTTCACAAATTTAAGACTCTCCCTGGTGTGACCTTAGCGTCTGAGCCTGAACCGTAAGAAAAACAATTAATAAAACCACAAGTCCAGGGACGACCTGCTTTTCTATGAGAACCACACAATAAATCAACATCATAAACTTAACAGGTCAATCACAAATGCTTGTGTGAAATAAATGACCACGACACCCGGCATTAAGCACTTTTTAAATGCACCTGGTGCTTAAATTAAAAACAGGTGGGTTTATTTATGGTGCTATTCGATACCAGGCTGGCACTGCTCATTTTTAATGGACGTTTACCCAAAATGCACACGTACACCATGTGCTAATTCTGAAGAATGTTAAGTTGATGCTGCACAATCTTGTTGAAATCAGTAGAAAGTGGAAACCTGTTACGGTGGTGTCAAAAGTCAGATCATTGTGTGCTCATTGGCTGAGGAAGTGGTTGGCTTAAGCCTCTTTCCAGGCACAACACACATTTGGCCTGAGGCAGGAAGTACTCACCCTGTTCCTTTTCTGCCCAGTTGTTGAAAGCTTCCTAGCTACAAGGTTGTTTGTGAATGTTGTGGAAGGGATGTGGCAAGAAATAAAAGACAAACACAAAAAAACACTTACAGGGACTTATACTGTAGTGCTCGTATTTCTTTATATAATTTTTCTCAAATTTTTTTAATTATTTACTCTCCACACTTTCATCTACTTTCCATAAAAACCTTAAAAAGCTTAAAGAAAGCGTACCCCCTCCCTCCCTCCGTCGAAGAGGAGATTCATATCAAACGGAACGTTTTTGTTCACTTATTTATGACATTCCTGTGACAAGCTTGGCAAAAAGGTACAATAAACACACCACGCTGAGAATGGACGGTCACCCGGAGCTAGTAATTTACAGCTCGGACGCTTCCTGTGCACCCCCCATCCGCCGAGGGCCAGACTGCAGCCGGAGCGTGTGGCAGATCAGCGGGGGGACGCTGGAACTCGGCCCACGGCTGCTCCTCCACGCTGGGCCTCAGAAAAAACACCTTGAGCCAGGGAAAATGGTTAAGCGCTTAGATCAGGACTCTGACTGGGCCGCTTATGGACATCAGTTTTTCTTTAGCAGTGCTTTAGCAGTGTGTCTCTCTGTTTAAGCTTTCTGACAGATTGATCAGACCTCAGAATCATAAGATCTTTATAACATCGTGCTAGCTCCATCATATTTTAGTGGCTTGTGTGCTTTGCTGGATTTATGACACACATATGCCTCACAGTATTATCAAGATCACCAAAGTTGTGCTGTTCATTGGGGAGTGATATTTAGCTTAATTTTTAGTAAGGGATTCTATAACTTGACTCTTTTATAAAGAGTATTTTGCTGTAACACCTTGAACATGTTTGACAACTCTAGAAGCTGATTGCTTTCACACATGGAGCAGTGGTAACGCTTGAGGTTTGAGCTGCCTTTCAAGTAACTTTGTTACATAATTAAAGTCTAAATTAGGGGCAAACTGAATGTCCTAAGTCAGCACTTTTAATTCTGCCACCCTGGAGTTATTTTCTTTCAGCCCTGACAGGTCTAAAGTGATTTTTAATTGAATTAGTACTGGACAACTGGCCAATATAAGCAAATGGCACCATTTAACCTCCGAATTCCCAGTAGCTCCCAGTACAGGGAAGATTATATCATACTTCATTCCAGTGTGTAACTGAAGCACATACAGCCCTCCACACCAAATCAACTTCTGCACTCACCCTAATCAACTTCACGCCTAGTAAACCTGAGCAAAGAAGTCTTCCCAGCTGCTGAGGTCACGTTCCAATAAACCAACATCAATGAGGCTTCCTACCGCTCTTAAGGGTCGTAAATCTCCCCAAGCAGGAGAGAATTTAGGCTAAAGGTGTCATGAATAGATAACACCTGCAGCGGAGTAGAGTCAGCCGTCCATCCAGCAGCAAGTCCGCCAGCCCTCGGTCCGACTCTATAACGCACCAGTTACGGCGTAGGCGAAACGAAGGGAGATTCCTCATCACGGATCATCTGAGACCACAGCCCTGATCCTGGCAATGCAATCTCAGAGTAAAAAAATAAAGGAAGCTGACACACTGGGCCACACATCTGCAGAACCGCCTGTCACGAGACTGATTTACAGCAGGCCAGAGAACAGCAGGAATGCACGCGAGGAAAGGAAAACTGTAGGGCTGACATTTCGACCCCACACCCCTCTCTTATTTAGGTCCACACATGAGTTATGACTGAAGATGAATTATATCCATTCATGCCAACTTTTGCAGCACCAAGTGCCCAAGATTTGAAATGGTGTATTTGTCCTATCAATGCTGTATTCAACATTACGAACTTGATGATGTGTTCAGGTATTTGAAAGGTCCGTCACACCTTACTAAAGAACTGAATAGAAAGGTAGCAGGGAATATCTGGAACTCTGCTAGTTTTATATATACCCTAGATTTGTGTTATGTGTGTGCTATGTTTGGACAGAATGTCAGGAACCCCTACTACAACTCTACCAGGCTGCTTAACCTGACCGTGTCATCACTTTGTATGTGCACACTTAATTTGTAAGGGCTCTTTATGTAGACAAAAATAAACAACTGTATAAGTGCATATAAATAAAAATGGATCCAAATTGTACCAATACTGATCTCAAAGCTCCGAGAAACAGTTCATAGCAATCCTTATATTAATACTTTTCCTGACTCCAACTGTCTACAGACATCTCATACATAACATCACAGGTATGATGCTGTCATAATCTTAGACATTGTGAATAATCTGGGTTACATCAATCAACATTAAACATGTTCATATTACTGTTAAGATCAGCACCCAATACCAGCACTCAGTACTGACACATTCCTAAAAAATAATTGTGTATAATCACCTCTCTATGAATTGGTCACTTGGCAGATTGGCATTCCCAGAGGATGGTGTGAAGGACCCTCTTATGACGGATAAACTCACAGCTGTCTGAGATTGGACAGGAATGGCGTCTGTCACACACAAATAGTGGGACCAGTTACGGTCTTTCAAAATTCCAAAAATAAATGGGAATTTGAATTGAGTTGTCTGGAAAACAGGGCAACTGATTTTCTGTTGTGCCACTCCGCAGTCTTACAAGCTGGACGTTTTTAGAGGTCTTTTTACATTGGCTGCTAGTATTACTACAGGGATTTATATATTTTTGCTTGTCACTCATGGAAAACAGATTTTAAAAAAATAGTTTGATATAAGAACAAGGGCAAAACCAAGTAAATAAAAAATTTAAAAAGAAAATGAAACTAAAATGAACCAGCCAATTTACTGGCCATTTCGGCTCAAAAACAGCATAGCACACAAATCTAGCTAATAGTCATGGTATTAAATGTATTACTTATGTAAATTAAATAATGATGTTTTTCAACAGGCACACCACTTACAATCACAGACTCATTTTAAGCATTTTTTATTTTAATTTTATGTTGGATGGATTCCCAGTCATTTTGAAGAAAAGTCTAAACAAGTTAAGAAGACACAGCAACAGAACTTGCAGTAATAAGTCCACTTTAATAATAGGTGAGCTTGGAAGAGACAAACACAACAGTGATTAACACCTGTTGATGTATCGTGTTACTCTCCCGAGGCCAGATTTTGAAAGATTAATTTTGTTTATGTAACCAATGAAACGTCAGGAATTGAATACACGACTGTGATCACGGGATAATCTGCCCAGACCACGTGCAGAAAGTAAGCAAAGGGATAAGGAGCTACGCTTGCCCGCACACGTCCAGGAATGACACTTTAACAACTATTTCTGTATGAAAAAGCAAAAAAAAAAATCTGTCCTTCTCTTCTAGGTGAATGAACCTGGGTCTGGTTTCTGTGGAATCGTATTTGTTGGGACGTTGCATCTCACTTTCTCTAGGCAACTGTGGCGTTTACGAGCAGTTACTCACAGAAAAGCAGGGAGGTCTGATTGCTCAGCTAATTGGTGCCGGCAAGAGATCACAGAGCCGTCCTCGTAAAATGGAATGCCCCCTTTTCCCCCCATTACATCACGACGCACTCGGCCAGGCTAGGAACGAACCTCCAGGCATGCCAAAAAGATGCCGCTTTAAAGAAAGTTATTTTAATTCAAACCCGGTTGGCTGCACACATGCTGAGGTAAGATTCTGGAGTAACATGGTAAGAACTCTCATCCCGGCCAAATCAAAAGACCGGCTGTCCTTTCACGCAGCAAAAACACACCTCTTTATCTTCTTGTTGTCTAAACAACCGATTCAATCTGCTTCCTTGCAAACTCATTAGCTTTCCTTATCTTTTAATCTCTAATCCTATTTTCCAGCACAAAACCCACTCCTCTGGGTGTTAGACAGGTATTAAAAGAAGCTTCGAGTCAGATCGAGGATCGATTATTGAACCTTTGAAAGCAATAGGACCTCAGCACATGCCCAGAGGCTGTAGAAGTAATACCTTGTGCTAGCTATGCTAAACAGAACGTGCAGCTTTGGTCTTATCCCTCGTTGCCTCTGGCGTCTTTTCACAGCAAGCTGAAACAGAGGATTGAGTTCAGGACTTCAGGGTTTTCCTGCAAGTTTTGCTTATGTGTTAAAAGTAAGATTGGTGAATGATGATTTTGGTAGTTTCATTTAGATATACACTACACTAACTTTTTTTGGATTCATATTTGGTGACATGGAATCATTAAATGGTGTTAAATTGTGACTGTAAAGTCATGTACATTATTAAAAAGCAATACTCAGTTGATCTGTGGCATTAACACAAGGCTTAATTTGTATTTGGCTTGTCGATGTATTTTTTAAAAAAAAACTACACCAGTACACCCTCACCATCAACCTGAACTGTTCACATAAGGCAGGTCGGGTCAATGGATTGATTTATATTCTGGGTATATTTCTGATCCGATCATTTTCATGTCATAGTAGAAATCAAGATTCAGTTGTAATAATATGGGATTAAAAAATATATATTTAGGAACTTAGGAAGCTTAGGTTACTCATATCTGGCAACCCTGATGATACCAGCTAAAAATATACATGTAGGAAAACTTTTTGTCATCAACAGGCCGTACTTCTTTGACCACATTGTATATAGGAAAATGGTTCAATCATATTCAATTTGCATAATGAGCTTAAATAGATTAAACAGTTTAGCAGTGGTGGCATAATGTGCCAGATTCGACCCTGTAACCTTTATATATTTAGCCCATGGTGTTTCTGGGCTAGCCTCTGGAACTAGTATGGCTTTAATCAGAATCAGGTGGTTAACTGGGATGAATGGATCAGATGGGATGGGGTGGGTTGGGATCAAACGGAATGGGATGGATGGATAGAACGGGATTAATGGATGGGATTGGATGGGAGCAAACAGGATGGATGGATGGATGGGATTAAACAGGATGGATGGATGGATGGATGGGATTAAACAGGATGGACGGATGGATGGATGGGATCAAACAGGATGGATGGATAGATGGATGGATGGACGGATGGATGGATGGGATCAAACAGGATGGATGGATGGATGGGATTAAACAGGATGGATGGATGGATGGATGGGATTAAACAGGATGGATGGACGGATGGATGGGATCAAACAGGATGGATGGTTGGATGGATGGACGGATGGATGGATGGGATCAAACAGGATGGATGGATGGATGGGATTAAACAGGATGGATGGATGGATAGGATTAAACAGGATGGATGGATGGGATTAAACAGGATGGACGGATGGATGGATGGATGGGATCAAACAGGATGGATGGTTGGATGGATGGACGGATGGATGTATGGGATCAAACAGGATGGATGGATGGATGGGATCAAACAGGATGGATGGATGGATGGGATTAAACAGGATGGATGGATGGATGGATGGGATTAAATAGGATGGACGGATGGATGGATGGGATCAAACAGGATGGATGGTTGGATGGATGGATGGATGGACGGATGGATGGGATCAAACAGGATGGATGGATGGATGGGATTAACAGGATGGATGGATGGATGGATGGGATTAAACAGGATGGACGGACGGATGGATGGGATCAAACAGGATGGATGGTTGGATGGATGGATGGATGGATGGGATCAAACATGATGGATGGATGGACGGACGGACGGACGGATGTGATGGATGGATGGATGGATGGAGCTTATAGTTCCTGAACTAGGAATTTCAGTGACTATTCTTGATGTAGCACCCACACAGTACTCATGAGTTACGCGTGTGCTGTGTGGGCTTCAACATGTTTTCACTGAAGTCTAGCAAAGCTTTTTCTTTCTTTTTTTCCAATCCTAACAGTTAATTAGTTTATATGTACATTATACATGATTTTATTATTAATCTCATTTTGTGTCCAACTTTATTCCTTTCCAATCTTGGAAAAATATCTCCCTGAATTTTATTTTATTTGGCATTGTTGTACTTCTTTGCAGCAGATCTTGTGTTTTTTGACTGCAGCAATATTATTTGATTATATTATTTTAGCAATTTTGTTCTCGGGATAGTTCCAACTTTTTACAGTAAGACAAAAATATTGATCTAATGACCAGTAACGGTAGGTTTGTACTTTGGATATTATTTGGATTATTTCATTCTGTTAAGAATAATAGGAGAAGAACTCCAGACAGGGCCAGACAAGATCTCACCCATCACCTAAACCAGACATGGAGCAGCCTTACCTAAACCCCAACCCCTGCTTGATCTAAACTTTAAATGCAGTGGATGATATGTGGCACTAACAGCACAAAAAATAATAACAACACAACATATTTAAAAATTGCAGATCAGTTGCAACAGAGTGAAAGTTTGCTTCAGGACTAATGAGAACGTTTCAGACATGCATGTTAATACAGGGAGTCCTGAAATGTCAGTCTCTCACATCATCGTCTGTCAGAAAGACGAGCGTTTTATTTAACTTGGCACTCACCACACGACCATAATGGTACAACTGTAATTACAGACTTCAGACAGTGAGAGGTTAATTGTTCTGGGATAAACAGACATTTCGTAGGAATGCTTTTCTTCGCCCAGACTTCGGAGAAAAACTCGTCTGGTAATGAACCAACGAACACCTGTATGTACAGACTAACCCAGGATATAATATTATATATAAATATTTACGTTTGCATGTACTTATCTGGCACACTTTTGCCCAAAGACAATTACAAAAAGGAATGCAGTACAGACAAACTTTGTCTTGTTCAAGACAAGTCTAAGAAGAGTGTATATGAGTCTAGACTAAATATGAGTCTAGACTAAGGCTTGGGGCAGTGGGGTGGGGGGTGTTTGCTGAACAGCCTAGCCATTTGCGCATGTCAGTGCACTTTCAATGCTGGTCCCAATCTATCTATACATCAATCCTTCCATCCATCCATCCATTCACCCATCTGTCCATCTATCCATCTATCCATCCATCCATCATTTTATTTGTCTGTCTGTCTGTCCATCCATCCTTCTATCCATCTATCTGTCTGTCTGTCTGTCTGTCCATCCACCCATTAATCCATCTATCTGTCTATTCTTATTATTATTATTATTACTATTATTATTATTGTTAATATTACAACTATTTATAGTAACATGTAGTAACATGACATAGCAGTCGAAGCTTTCTGACCTGGATTTTTACTGAAAACATCCGCTGCCTCTCGAGTCATAATGAGTTCTGTGACTCCTCCAGCTGAATTACAGCAGACAGTTCTGGACAGACTCTGAACGAGACGTTCTTGTCTTGTGGGTCTAAATACGGCTTATCAGAGCAGCAGCTATCAGGAACAAATTAGGCTGACAGTGAGCATCCCTGCAGTGTGATGTAGTGTGGGAGACTTTGCTCAGCCTCATTAACAGAGGTTTGGAGTGACTGTGATAATGCCTAATAATCACTGCTTTATTTATTTCAGCACATGCAGTAAATTAGCTGCGATTAAAACTTGGCAGGTGATGCTAGAGGTTTTGTGACATCAAAGCAGAGAACAGAGACTCTTCATTAATTAAGGTTTGATTAAAGTCTGCTGTCTGCTGAGCCATAATCAGCCTGATTGTGCTGCTGTAACCAAAATTCTTCTTAACTTTTGTTCTGTTTGAAGATTTTTTATGTTGTGTTTTATGTTGTAGTTTTTTTTGCCAGCCACGAATGCTTCAAACTTAAGGAGCATAATTACAAGTCTATTAATAAAAGGTCTTATCGCACAGGAGCACAGCCATAGGCTTTTTCTAAATTATATTCCACAAATCATATAATGTAGTTTATATTATTTAGTTCATACACCTGTTATTAATGGATGGGTGTATAAACTAAATTATATAAAGAGTTTGTATGGTCTAGGCACTGATCTAACCTGAACAGAAAGTAAGAGTAATAATTAGAAGGGGTGTTCACCAAACTTTGGCTATATTGTGTAGAAGAACCATAGTCATAAAGTGATTAAAATAATATTAAAACTGTATAGCTGTAAATCTTGTAATGTATAGTTAACAATTCAATTAAGAGAAGCCTGTTAAATAATAATAATAATATTTATTAATTGTCTCTTTTACACACTGCTTTTTTCTGGTCAGGGTCGCAGTGGGTGAAATTCACTGGGTGAAAGGTAGAAGCGCACCCTGGACAGGTCTCCAGTTCATCACAGGGCACAATAATAATAATAATAATAGTAATAATAATAATAATAATAATAATAATTCATTGATAATAATAACAATAATAATTATTATAACAATTATAATTATTATTATTCATTAAAATTAACATTAATTCTTAAATACAACAATAATTTATTCATGAATAATAACAATAATAATTATCATTAATAACAACAATAACAATCATTAATAATAATAATACGTTTATGGCTACTTAAAATAAAGTTATGGCAAATTTGCATTTATTATATTTTCTTTTTTTTAATGTTAATTTAAGCAAACAAATACAAACAGTGAAATACAAATAGCAGAACATGTCATATTTTTTTTTGTTTCCTATAGAGCTTGTGTTTATTTATCCTCACTTTGAATTATCGGAAATTAATTTAATAATATAAATAATTACGATGAATTTTCAGTAATGTCACAATGGTGTTGCAGGTACCGTAGGTGAGGCATGGGACCCTTATAGCGGCCCTGTAGGAGACATCCTGGCACCCACTTTAGGAACCACTGAGATAGAGAGAGAGCGAATCACAGTCAGGGTTTGGAACACTGTGAATGTGTTGAGTGCTAAAAGTGCTTGAGGTGTGTCTGGAAAAAAAAGCTTGCCAGCTGTCTTATTTCTCCTTCCTTTGTGTGCGCATGTGTGTGTGCGGGCCTATGTTTAATACGTGTGTAATTACCCCTATGTGATGACTAACCGCAACTTGCTGGCTGAAGCAGGTGTGTATTGGAGCAGAGCAGTGTGTGTATTATGTGGGCTGTAGTGTGTGTGTTTGTGGCATGTAGCTTTTTTTGGATATCACTTCTATGTTAACACAGAGACCTAAAAGCCAAGGCTTTACTAGCGGAGGTTACAAGAGAACGAGGTGTGATGAGGATTTTCTCCTCCACACTTTCACTTCCTTAGTGCACATGCATGCTATGATTCTAATAGCACATATTGATCGTTTTATGCTGGAGAAATAATGTGCACTTTGTGATTCGCTACTTCTTAGTGTCTGGGTAGTGCGCACTACAGAACTAACTGATGTGAATTTCAGATATGTCTGACAATGCTAGATAACAGATAGAAAAATGCTTTTAGAGACCAAATTGATTAGAGACAGTGTTGCCACTCCTTGGGATTTTTCCCAAGATCTTGGGATTTGGGGGATCGACTTGGGATTTGGGGATTTTGCCAAGTAATCTTGGGATTATTAATTTGAACTCAAGCAATTAAACTCTGCATGCAATGTTCTACAGTCATAAATCAGGAATGACAAGGTATACTACTAGTGATAGTGATAGCGAATCAGATTAGACAGGACACTCTCTGGGTTTGAAAGACATTAATACTTTTTATCCAATGACCGGCGAGTTTCGAAGCAATGAAAAAAACCGTTCCATGCAGTCCCGTTGAAGTGAATAGACGCTCAGCTTCTGCGGACAAATGCATTGACACTCCGGGAATGTATGAGAAGTTCGAGTCGTTGATTTGTGATAGGTAGCTGATTCTGAACGAACTCATCTTCGAGATGAACGTGTTCTAACGCATTTGTAGTCAATGAAATGTTAACACAACTGTACATATTTGACCATTTAATTTTTGACATTTTAGGGGAAGCTGAGCTTCCCTTGCAGTCTTAGAGAAATCGCCACTGCACAACAAAACACAGCAGAGCAGGAGGAGTAAGGTCTGAGGTGTGCATGTAAGATGTAAGAGGAGCGGTGTGTGTACAGACATGATCTTTACTTTCTGATGAAATGGGAGAAACGTGCTGAATGTAGAGGAGAAAAAGTAAAACTAAAGTATCGATCCCATCACACTAGTATCGATCTGATTCCAATACCAACGTTGGTGTCGATAATATTGATATTTGGATCAATCCACCCACCACTAGTGGCAGCCCTACCCTGAAACATGTTGCTGTGTTCAGGTGAGGGTGCAGGTATGACTCTGCTGGGACTGTTTTAGAAATCGATTAGAGACACTTTTCTCTGTTTTCTCTGCTGTTGTGTTGAGCTGAGTGATTTATGTGGGAAGTTAGCAGGAATTATGGATTGGTTCTCAGCTGTGCTGTTTTTGCAGGTCAGTTCTTCTGTAATTATTCACTCCGACCAAAGAACATTACAAACTAAAGGTGTAACTGAGAGATGAAAAATTCATATGAGGAAAATTTTGCTCTATAATTAGCTGCTCTCACATTTAAAAATCACCACATTAGTGAGCACGGTGTGTTGATTTTCCGAACATAATTATGTAAATGTCAACATGTGCATTAATGTGGAAAAAAAATAAGCAATCAGGTTGGGCGAATTTTGTCGTTTTAACGTGTACTTGGATTCCTGTACAGTTTGTGTTCTTAATATTAAAATAATACAATAATCCTCAACACTTTGTATTTTTTTCATTCCCATTCAGCTTGCCACTGTAACCTACACGCCCGCCGCTGCCGTTTCAACATGGAGCTGTATAAGCTGTCGGGCCGCAGGAGTGGAGGAGTCTGTCTCAACTGCAGACACAACACAGCCGGCCGTCACTGTCACTACTGCAAAGAGGGTTATTACAGAGACATGACCAAGGCCATCACACACAGACGCGCCTGCAAAGGTAAGCTGAGGCCATTCAGCATGTATACCAGCCAAACAGTCTGAAGATCTGTACACTCACATCAGGTTTATTTGTCATTTGGAATAGACATTAATGTTATTACAGTCTTGCAATTTCAATGCTTTCTACAACTGTTCCTCAGTTTTTTAGCGTAGAAGTTTAACGTAGAAACTTTTATTTTTGTTTGGCAGCCTTCAAGCCCAAATTTATGTGACTTTTGCTTGATTGTGGGTAGTTTTGTGTTCCAGCAGCTTTTCATTCATGGCAAATGTCCTCAAAGCATTAAAAACGGGATTGGGTTTTCTTTCCAACTTTTGCAAAGAGACCACTGTTCCATGCACTCTTTTATGCACTCTTTTAAATGCAGTTATACTAGCTATCCTTCCAAAGGGCAGTTGTAGCCTAGTGGTTAAGGACTAATAGCCTAGTGGTTAAGGTACTGGACTAGTAGCCTAGTGGTTAAGGTACTGGACTAGTAGCCTAGTGGTTAAGGTACTGGACAAGTAGCCTAGTGTTTGAGTTACTGGACTAGTAGCCTAGTGGTTAAGGTACTGGATTAGTAGCCTAGTGGTTAAGGTACTGGATTAGTAACCTAGTGGTTAAGGTACTGGATTAAGGTACTGGACTAGTGACCTAGTGGTTAAGGTACTGGACTAGTAGCCTAATGGTTAGGGTACTGAACTAGTAGCCTAGTGATACTAGTAATCAAAAGGCTGCTGGTTCAAGCCCCACCACTGCCAGGTTGCCACTGTTGGGCCCTGTTGTTATACTAAGCTATAGTATAATAGCTAACACTGAATTAGAAGGCCATGTCACAAAGTTTAATAACATACCAAAACGATTCATACGACCAAATTAATAATTTAATAAAGTTTATACATATTGAATAGCAGATTTTCAGAGACTCCACACTGAATTTATGAAAGAACTACTTCAGTCATTGAGTTGGATAAAAACGGTCTCAGAATTTATTACATTTCCAAGAATGCTAGCATTAGCGTAGCATATAATAACATAGTAACCACGGGGAGTTCTCGTCATACACTAATGAATTGCCTGTCAGATGTGATGTGGCTTAAAATCATGTTTATTATTTATTTACATCACCCCCAAACTGACATGTCCAAAACCACATGCAGACTCAACCACCCAAGATGTTAAAGGCCTTCCAAAATATTTTGATGTTAGTTCAGGGGCTCTACATGTACATCACTGTTGGCGGATGAACTTTAGCTTTCAGATTTTCTCCTCTTGTGTTCTTACAGCTTTTGATTGTAGCCACTCCCTTGTAGAACCTCATTTAGGGTAACATGAATGAGTGTACATTTCCATCATTAAAACTGAGAAGGGTCGATATAGCTGCCATCATTAAAAACTAAGCTTTCGATTCTTTTTATTGGATTGTATTTGTTTAACTTGGAGAAGTGTGATGATTATGAACTGCATGCCAGCGGCTATGAACAGAAGAGGGAAGAAAAAGAGCTAAAATTGAAATTCAGAATAAAAGATGTCCAAAAAACGCCTGTAAATAAAATCAAAAAGACATAATGAGAACATCAGTGAATTTTTTGTAGTAATTGTGGTGAATTATTTTCAAAAGCCAACCTCCAAACACATATAGCCCCCAATTTTAATGTTTTGCAGTGCCAAGCTCTGACCAGTTTGCCATGATCGTATAGTGGGGACTCAGAGTATCTATCATTCTGAGTCTGAAGCACTGCTGGTGGCTACTGGAGCAGCGCTGGTGAAAAACACAGAGAAAAAGGCGAGAACAAAGCGAGCCTCCCGACAAAATAAAGCCCTGATTTGTTGCTATTGACTTGTCGCTTAACGGCCGGTATGTGAAATTAAAAGTGAGTCACAAGCACCCAAAGATGCATTTTAAGGTCTTTTTAATCAGGTAAACTTGAGCCACAAAAAGAAAAATGTGAATGTATCTTTTGCAGGACTTTAAATGTATGAAATCATGTCAAACTTATTTACCAGTTGCCCTTTTGCAGTCTTCACATATTTTACAGTTCACACAGCTGCTGAAGGGTTCCTGAATGAACCGCAGTGTGGTTTCTAACCACCGACATGTTTGCATTCCTCTTGGCCCTGAACTGGATTCCTCATTTCCAGCCCAACCGTGCCCTCATGTTAACACCCCTCACACATACAGAACCACCACAGGGACGGCAGCTTCAGTCCCAGCTTACCATAACTAATTGACCTTGGACTGACTGAAAGCGTCAACATACTTTAGAGTAATTTTCATGACGCTCGCTTACCCAATCACAATCGTTAGGGTGGCTTAATTTTCGCAGGGATGTCCGAACCCCGAGCCAAGGCTAAATTGACGGCTAACACGGCACCGTGCCTCACTGTCATCACTTCATATTCTCACCAGAGGAATGCCGCTGATTCACAAGGAGGTTCCAAGCGGTTTTCAGCAGCGCTGACTCGCTCCTGCCAGCCCAAACATTTGCTCAGGCTAAATTTGGGATTCTCACCGGGTTGAAAGGAAAGGATACGGCCAGAGTAGCTTCAACCTTTTTTTTCCTCACTTAATGAGATTAACATGTAGCCACCAATATCAAGCAAGTAATATCATGCTAAGACATTATAGTTGTTTAGTCGTAAACCGAGGAGATAAAAAGATAAACAGCTCGATCGCCGCGCTCTCCTCAGGTGATGAACTCTCCACTCCTGACATCGATCAGACCATTAGTTTATTTTTTGTTCAAGTCAGCCAACCATCTCACCCTGCTTGTTTTGGATGGGGAACAGGTCGTGCTGCGAGCAATGCTGTGAAGAAAATCAGACCTTAATTACATGCAATATAGTCAGAACTATAAATGGCAGTGTGAAATGCCTTGTGTTTTATTTCCCGGATTAACAACTTAATTTCTCGTCAAGTGCAGTGTAAACAGCATGTCACCTGCCACATCGACACCGTTTTGTTTCTACTTTCGTCTTCTTTTTTTGAACCTGTGACCATTCTTGTCTTTTAAATCTGTTTTACACTCCAAAGTCATGGAAATACATCTTTACTAGTAATGTCCTGGTTTAAAAATATTTGGACTGGTTCAGTTGTGCTCGCTCGATGGATGGATGGATGGATGGATGGATGGATAGATAATAGATAGATAGATAGATAGATAGATAGATAGATAGATAGATAGATAGATAGATAGATAGATAGATAGATAGATAGATAGATAGATAGATAGATAGATAGATAGATAGATAGATAGATGGTAATTCAATGTGTGGGATTACTTCTGATGAACTGGTGGTGGGAGCTTACTCACCTTGGTCTACTTCAGCGGGATCTGCATCAACAACTGAATTAGAACCTTAGAATGGGACAGTGGTAGCCTAGTAAGAAGAGCTTTGGGCTATCAGTTAAAATGTTGAGTTCGAATCCCAACTTTGCTATGCAGCCACTGTTGGGCCTTTGAACAATGGCTGACCCTGTGCTCTGACCCCAGCTTCCAAACAAGCTGTGATATGCAAAGAAAGGATTTAGTTGTACTGTAGACCTGTATATGTATATATGACAAATAAAGGCGTTCTATTTCATAGTCACCGTCTGTTAACCTTGGCACTTCGCAAGAAATCTCCCATCCTATCACATGACTCCTTTTGTACTCTCAATTAAAAGCAACTGGACCCCCCTCTAAGCTCACTGTGGCCCCCTGGTTTAGAACCACTGGTCTAATACATTGTATTTTGGCAGTAGTCCAGTTACCAGGTTTACATTTGCCTTTGTAACCTGCTTTAAACCTTCCCCTCCCATTGACATTTTCGGCATTTAACAGATGCTTTTATCCAAAGCGATTTACAGTATATAGTTTAAGCAATTCAGAGTTAAGGGCCCAATTCAGAGCCCAACAGTGGCAACCTGGCAGTGGTGGGGTTTAAACCAGCAACATTTTACTTACTAGTTCAGTACCTTAACCACTATGCTACAACTGCCACTGCTGATAATCTGATAATGGCGGGAACGCTGGTGGGAGTCTAGATAACTCTTTAGTGAGGTGTTTGAACCATCACTTATAAGTACACATGTGACTAAATGGTTTGATTAATGTAAAATCTAATGTAAAAATAAAGTCTATGCTATGGACTTCACAGTAACTTATGGGGAACTTTAGACGGGTGTAGGACATTTTCAAAAGAATGATGTTTTATATTATATTATAATTGCAGGATGTCTACGTTTGTGTATCATTACACCTCGATTATGTTCTGTTGTTTTTAAAAACATTCATTTTTCCTCTGTAGGATAATTGAAGTTTAACCAGCCGCTCTCATGTGGTTTATATATAGTTCATATCCCATTGTTTCCCATTCCAGTTAATTTGTGATTGTCCTGTATTACTTAATGTGGTTCTGCTTTCACTCAGAAAGGATTTTCATGGCAGAGTTAGTCTGAGAAACAGAATTTATTTTCATGCTGGAAAGGGTAAAAGTAAAATAAAAACAATGTCTATTTTATGATGTCATGGTCGCACATTAATTTTATTTAACAGATTTGTTTAAATTAGCACAGAAAGTGTGATATTTATTTTTTTCGTTTTCCCAGAATAAGCCCTTTAACATTTGATTACTAACCCGAATAGCGTCTGAACATTCACTCGTGTAATTTTGTAACTGATTCCTTTTTAATTTTTACAAACGTCTCCCAGTACCCACTAACAGTTTGACTGGTTTCGTTTAGACTGGTCCCCATCCAGCTGTTTTCAAATTACTTTTTTTGCTGGCCTGATGAAGAGACCTGGGCTGAAACTTCAAACATAAAGCTTTATGGTAAACGCTTGGCAGCACGAGCATGAAATTCTCACTTTTAATGTCCCATCCTTCTGACTAACGGCTTAAGCAGAGCGGCTTTGATGTCCGCCGCTCTGCCCCATTAATGGAGAATGTTGTTCAGGGCTTTATTTGCAGCGACTGTGCTTGCCAAAAGCATTTACTTTGGAAACTCTATCAGAGAGGGCCGCAAGCCGCCTACATGGCAGATCAGAACCCCCCAGTAGAGCACAAAGGGTTTTAACAGACACACCATCTGTGTGCAAACGTGTACAGAGTAAGAACAGAATACTGAAGGAATTCACACCTGAATTTACCTTCTAAATGGATTCACTTATATATGAGGGTTCTTCAAAAAGTTTCTGTACTTTTTAAACTCTATTTATTAAGAATTTCAATAACAAATGACATCACTTTTCTACATAATCATCACATGAAAATCTTCTTCCACTTAAAGCGTCTTTGAGCGTCAAAAACGGTTGAAACCGGATGGCGCTAAATCCGGACTATAAGCTCTCTCTCAGTCTCTCAGACATGACCGATTACTACTCCTCCACCCTCACCAACCAAAATGTAAAAGTGTGGAAACTTTTTGAAGATCCTGTGTATCATATTAGCCTTCATTAAATACTTTCATAAGGACAGGGTTAAAACAATGATGCTTGCCTACAAAGACAAAAATGGACCAGTTCTAGTCTATCTGTACCACGTAACCTTTGAGCCACTAGTTTTGATCTTTGACAAGAACTAGAGGTAACGGGTATCCAGTCTCTTTTCTGTACCAGCTCCAAAGTGGTGGAACGAACTTCCCCTGTCCGTTCCTACATCTGAGTCTCTCACTGTCTTCAAAAGACGATGAAAGACCTTCATCAATAATGTCTTTACTCATTTCAGCAGATTAGTATCCTTGGACTGTTGTCTATTTAAACTAGAGTAAAGAAATGTTTGCTGTGGAAGCACCTCTGTACGTCACTCTAATAAATGTAAACTCTTCTTTTCTCATTCCAGCATGTGACTGCCATCCAGTCGGTGCTGCAGGCAAAACCTGTAACCAGACCACAGGTCAGTGTCCGTGCAAAGACGGCGTGACTGGAATCACCTGCAACCGCTGTGCTAAAGGTTACCAACAGAGCCGCTCACCCATCGCCCCCTGCATCAGTAAGACCCCCCCTCTTTCTCTCACACTTTTATACATTAACAACACCAACAAAAAGTTATAAATCCCAAACTTTAACTTGGCATTTTTACAGTCATGTGGCCAAAAAAAGACCCTAAATATTGTTAACATACATGCTTACAATAAATGAATTTATGACCCCAGTTCTTTTCATTTCCGCCCACGTCCCCAGATCCATTATTTCCTTGGATGGACGTCTCGCTATTTGACCTTCACTAAAGCAAACAGTCCGTACAGACCGGCCTGTCGGAGCTTCGCTGATTACCCGTCAGGTCGTGAATGTAACGACCCTCTGTGATTGGTGATATGTTTATTGGCAACAGGGCAGCAGATTCTGTCGCTGTGGTAATAGAAGCTCTTGTGTTCGTTCCTCCCCGGCTGGCATCGCTCGATAAGATAACTGCTGGCTGGACGACACAATGTGGTGTTAGCACTACGCTTTACCATTCTGAGCCATATAATGTAAGTTATTGTCAACAGGGACTGATGTGATGTGTATACAAAGCTATCTTGGATATGGAACAGTTCTGATATGTTTGGCGAGGCTCCACTAAAGCGAAATGAAACTTGGAGTAAACTCAGTGGAACTACGTTTTCCTTCCATGTACTGGAAAAGTAACAAATCTACCGTAAACGCTCGGAAGCAAGCCCCAGTGCTGGAGCTGCAAAGATCTGCTTTCTTATACTTTCTCTGAGATAATGTGTTTTATTTTTAATATATTAATAATAACGTTTTGTGCTATTAAACGTTTTGCCAACTTGAGTCCCTTGTGGTGCATATCTTACAATAATGAACAATGAGCTGAACGTAATGTGCTGCGAGCAAGAAACGTTTCTATTAAACTAGAGTGACCATACATCCTCTTTTTTGAGGACATGTCCACTTTTTCAGACTTAAAAAATGCGTTTTGGGATTTCTCACCAAAAATACATGGGGTTCGGCTTTTCTAGTCTAGATTTCACCTTTGTTTTAGGTCTTTTTAGGAGTTTTTTCAGCATTTCACACCATGAAGCACCACAAAAGCTACAGATCAATGGACTGCACGTCTGTCTTGTTAAAAAGTCTTTTCCTGATTTTAAAACAGTGCAAAAATGTTAACACAGAGGCTCTTGTGAACACCGTGATGGTACTACATTCTGTCAAAATAGCTCAGCAAGCCCTAGAAGACTAGAAGCAAGTAAATTAAAGCTAAAACACTTTAAATAAATCAGCTGATACGATTGCGCAATACATCAAAGAAACAAAATACATAAAGGAATGGTGCCCAGGCGGCGCAGCGGCATATTCCGCTAGCACACCAGAGCCGAGATTCTGAACTCCTTCATTCCAAACGGTCGGCTGGGCGCCATCTAGCGGGCATAATTGGCAGTGCCTGCAGCAGACACGCTTCTGCTAGGGCGGGATGAACGGACTATGTGGGTGGGGTCTTTAAATGCTGTGTAAGGACCCTGATAAGCAGATAGAGAGGCGCCTGTGTAGTATGCATAGGTGAAAAAGGTTTCCACTAAGGGCTGCGCGCAGGTCGTGGGAGGCGTGAGCAGCAATATACCCACCTCGACTGCAATCATGGATCCCCCAGCAGTGGAGGACAAATTAGCTAATTACTGTACCAGAAATGGTACCAGTTATTTATTGCTTTTTGTATGGGCAGAAAAATAATAGGAAAATGTGAGATGTAGCCTTAAACTTCTCTTGTTGCTGATTATCTTCGTTTTTCTGCTAACAGAGATTCCAGTCGCCTCCCCCACCACGACAGACAGCAGTCCAGAAGAGCCAACAGGTACGTGCACTACAAGTTTTCAAACTAGACCTGACTAAATGATTAGGTTTTGCCGTAGAGGACGAATTACTTCATCCAAAAATATTAAAGCATTATTCAGATGGGATTAGTACTATGTAAGAAGGTGGGGTCATGTAATTATAACTGGAAAATATCTCTGTAATTTTAGTCCCGTCTGAATACATCAGCTCTGTCATTTTTTATACTCTCTGTTCCCCTGTCTGGAAAAATTATGGCAATTTTCTTACTATACAGAGTTGGGTGGAGCAGAATAAATGTTCCTCAGATTAGATTTCTGCTACATTTGGAATAAAATCACAAATCAAAAGTGCTAAAACAAATAAAGTAAACTTAAATTGAACTTAATTGCTATTTCAAGCAAAAAATTCAGCTACCTTATTTAGAATGTATTCACATAAAAGACACATTTACTGACTTTATCCCGGTCAGGGTCACGGTGGGTCTGATACATTGGGCAAAAGGCAGGAAACACCCCAGACAGGTCACCAGTCCATCACATGGCACACACTGATGCCATTTGAATAGCTCCAGTTGGCCTGACTGCACACAGGCGGTGGCAGTATTTGAAAAATCCATACGGTATGAGGAATCGATGACCATCATACCGCCCAACCCTGCTTTCATGCATTAAATCATCTTCAGAATGACAAAATGTGATCAGTTTGCGCACATAAATGCACCCGCAGCGTTCAGACGTTCAACCAGCTCTTGGAAAAGTAATTCTGTTCATATTTAAAATGATCAGGGATTGAATCTCTAATCCTATTTCTGAGCTGTTCAGTAGTGCGATGCATTAAAGGATCAGCGATTATGCAATTATGGACTAAACAGGACTAAAACTAAAATCCTGGATTCCTAGAGTGCCGGGGATGGTCTCCAGTGGATCTTAGATCATTCGGCTGGTATGGCAGCAGCAGTACGGGGTGTAGAAACCTCCCGTGTGGTCCCCTGGTGGAGCAGCGGACTGAAGCATGGCTTCATTTGAGGGTCTTAACAAAGACAAAGTTGGTCTAGCAGCAGGGGACGGGTGTTAATGAGGACTGTGGGTGTGATGGCCGGCACTGGGCTTTGTGTTGCCCGTTTAATGGCAGGCTGGGTGTATCAAAGAAGGGCAGGATGGGGCGGACGAGGCTTGCTGGTGCACAAAAGCCTTTTTCGATTCTCTGCAGTACAATTCTATGGAAATGAAGCGACGTGGACTCATCAAATCAAATGTACTTTTCGATTTGTGCATTTGTATATACCGTATACACCGTACTGACTCACTTTTTCCATGTTCCTCTCTAAGAACCAACATCTTGCTTCTTGACTGCTCCTCCAGCCCCAACCCCCTCTCGCTAGCCTTCAAACTTCTTTTCCAAGTGGCTTTTTTTTCCTGCTCCGCCATTACCCAGGCAACCCCATTCACACCGAACAGAAAGGGCCGTGAAAAGGGAGGGCTAAACACAGGCCCGGAGAAAATAATGAAGTTTGTCCATATTCAGGAGAAAACTCAAAGGTCTCCTTTCTCCCATTTCCACCAGTATTCGCCGCACCTCGCACGACCCCCCGCCGAAAACGTAAAACCTCCGGGTTATTCTGTCGATGTGAGGTAGCCACACCGGGAGACTTTCTGCTTCCAATTTGTGTCAGTCGGGGGCGAGACGTCAGTGGGACGAAATCATTTTAAGCCAGGCAGAGCATGAAAATGGTTTCGTCCCTCTGACGTCTCGCAGCGGCTTAATGATGCAACGCCCATCGACAAGCTGCTTTTGACAGGATGTCTTAAATACACAACATATTCATCAGAGCACCTAACAGAACATTCTACTCAAACCACCAGACCGAGTGCATGCCGCATGGCGTCATTTAATTCGCCTGATTCAAATTCAATTAAGGGCCCTGGAGGGAACTCTCGCAGTGTTTCCCAGCCCTCTCAGTGGCCCACCATTCAGGTTAAATGACCTCTGTAGCCCACAGCACTGACATGGCTAATGGTTGTCTGGAACCGAGCAAAGTTCTGGAGAGTCTTGATGGATAATAAAATTTGGCCCCTTGGTGTGACCTTATGTGCATCTGTTTATGTCAGTCTTTTATTTAACCCTCCTTATTTGGTGACTGATGTATTAAAACAGTAGAATTTGATTTCTGTTCATTATTAAGCTCTATTAAGATTTAATTTGTTGTTTTGTTGTTTCTTTCTATTTGATTCCTCAGACTGTGATTCACACTGCAAGGCCTCAAAGGGCAAAATGAAGGTCACTATGAAGAAGTACTGCAAGAAAGATTTTGGTGAGTATTGTTTGTATTGGGATTAGGGTGAAAAATTCCCCCATTGGGAATGTTTGGATGCCCGGTCAGGTCGATAGCATCGTCTGCTGCTTGCATTGGCATCTGATTTGTGTGCAATTCACTTATACAGAGAGCCATCGCGAGTGCAGACATCTTAACCAGACTGCAGAGGTCACAACTGTACAGCGGCAATGAAACCCTGTTGAGCCTCCTTCCTCAGGCACCGTCAATTGTGCCTGTTTGGACGCCTGGTCAGGCCAATAGCACAATTGGCGGTGCCTGAGCACCACAATAAGACAAAGACAGTCATAAGACAAAAAACCCTTTTAAAATCAGTACAAATAAATTGAAACTGAGACTTAATGAGTCGTATCATTCCATCATTAATTAGATTAAATTCTTAGAAAATCCTAATATAAAAATGTAGGTTTGTTCCAGAAAACGTCGTTCAGCTAATCAGCTAGCTATCAGTGATAACAGGCGGGTAAAACAGCCCCCCCCCCCCCTCCCCAAGGCATATTAATCTAATTCAGTCAGTTATTCCTCCTCTTGTCTCATGGTTTATTCATTGGCTTTGAGTTTAAGTTATAGCATCAAAGCGTACGGCCCAGCACGGCTCTTCTTTTGGACGTGCTCGGACCGTCTGACAGTCTGTAGAGGACAAAGGGGACAGCTGGATCCTGTTGGAATCCCAGACTTACGAGTACAAATGCGTGTATATGAATTGATAAGCGCTATAAAGGGTTGTTATATTATTGTGTGAGCCTTGTCTGTAAAACCAGGACTGCAGAAACGAATTTACATTATCTTTGGACATGAATATGTTTATATACACTATAAATGTATAAAATATATTTCAATGCACTCGACATATTCGTTATAGTACTGAAGATTGGACTTTAGAATAATTTAGCCATTCTGAAAGCAGCTTTAAGGTATTTGGGCTCAATGCGTGGCTGAAACAACAAATTTTAGGTAATCCTTCTTATTATTTTATCTGCTTTCTACAATGCCCCAGTTTTGCTGCCAGAAAATAATACAACACATATAATACTGCAGGTACAGTACAGTAGGTACAGTGTTGTTGGGTCTAAATGTGCCACATTTTCTTCATTGTACATACTCATGTCTGTTAAAGTGACATATCTCAATATTTATTTTATCTAACCTTCGTTTAGAAAGCTCTTTTTTGTTTATTTGACCAGCAACAAACTTAAGTTGAGTTTTGAGATGACAACTTTGGAGCAGAGCACTTTTTTTCTTGCACTTAGGCTAGTGTAAGGCTTGTTTGTCTGTGGACAGTGACACATTCACATATTTTTATTGGTTCTTCAATTATGTCTGACCATTCAGATGAACTTTTTCCCTCTGTATGAGGTACAGTTTGGGTTATTCCTAACTTTATGGCTGTAGGACCTCTGTTATATAGACTTTGTGGGCGGCACGGTGGCTCGGTGAGTAGCACTGTCGCCTCACAGCAAGAAGGTCCTGGGTTCGATCCCCAGGTGGGGCGGTCCGGGTCCTTTCTGTGTGGAGTTTGCATGTTCTCCCCTTGTCCACGTGGGTTTCCTCCGGGTGCTCCGGTTTTCTCCCACAGTCCAAAAACATGCAAGTGAGGTGAATTGGAGATACAAAATTGTCCATGACAGTGTTTGATATAAACTTGTGAACTGATGAACCTTGTGCAACTACCGTTTCTGTCATGAATGTAACCAAAGTGACCATGACTATTAAAATCCTAATAAAAACAAAAACAAACAAATATAGACTTTGTTGTACAGTAAGATGCATGTAAACAAAGACCAAACATAAGAATAAGTAGAGCAGTGTGGCGTCTTCACTATGATTCGTATCTCAGTATGGCTCTGGTTACAGATTCTTCTGTGAGTGTGCATGAAAGTTTCTCACAGTAGGCAATAAAAGCTCAGAGTCAAGTTCTGGCCAGAGTCAACGTACCAATCCATCATCTGATAAGTGTCCATGATGCCATGCCAGTCTTCCAGAGGGAGGCTTCGGATGGACGGACGGCTGTTATTAATTTCCTCGCTGCGTTATTCGAAACAGATCAAAGCTCTGCACTAACACTAAAAGATCCTATTCTTTCCTATTGCTCTCATTAACATCCCACTTATTATCATCCCTCTACCATCAGCAATTAGCACGCATGAATAAAAGTCCTGGCATTCCCCCAGAAGCTGTTTCAGACCCAACACAAAGAAACAAGACCTTAAGCAGCATCAGTGGTTTATTCCATGTCCACGGCATGCGTTCTGGCCAGCTGGGTGACTTTTGAGATGCATCACATGCAGCCAATGAGCCGTGCTGGTCCCTATACAGGGCTGTCAGCCACCCACAAAGCTTCACAATCCATCAATCAAAGCCGGTGAGGACAAACAGTCCAGAGCGCTTTTAAATGCGGCCAAATGAGCGTGGAAACAGATCTTTTGGTTTCCTCATCCATGAGGCGACAGAAAAAAAAGTGATCCGTCTGAAACAATCTGACAGAATTCTTGTTGAATGGGTTCACAGATATTTGTCATTCAGGGCTTTATAAACTGGGTTTCGGCAGAATTCTAATAAAAAAGGACTTGTGGCTGAATAATGAATATAAATGAATTCAGAATCATTTTACTTTATAATACATTAAATATAAACACATTCAAAAATAAATCCAGAATTCATTTTGAATACTGATAATGAACCTGTACCCTATATAGCCTAAAGTATTGCCTGTGGTTTTAGCCACATCAAGGGCGGCACACTGGGTAACACTGACACGATCGATTCCCAGATGGAGCAGCCCGGGTGGAGTTTGCATGCTCTCCCCGTGTCTGTGTGGGTTTCCTCTGGGAGCTCCAGTTTCCAAAGAATTAAGGATACAAAATTGCCCATGACTGTGTTTGAAATGAAACTTGGACTGATGAATCTACCTGTCCTGTCATGAATGTAACCAAAGTGTGTAAAACATGACGTTAAAATCCTAATAAATAAATAAATAAATAGCTACATCAATGATAACAGGTATGTAAAAAAATACATAAAACCAGTGATATGCTTCCAACAGTATTTAGGTTTCCCACATGCCCTATAGGTTCGTAAAGACATGCTTTGATGAGTTTGGTGTTATGGAACCCCAGTGACCTGCAGAGAGCCCTGAGTTCAACCCCAATTAACTTCTCTGGGATGAATTAGAACACTGATGTTACAAATGTTCTTCAAAAAGTTTCCACACTTTTTTAACTCTATTTATTAAGAATTTCAAAAATAAATGACATCACTTTTCTACATAATCATCTTCTGATGCTTTTTCCCAGCATTTTTCACATCATCATCACATGAAAATCTTCCTCCCCTTAAAGCTTCTTTGAGCATCCAAAAAGGTAGAAATAAGATGGCACCAAATCCGGACTATAAGCGTCTCTCAGTCACGACCAGTTACGACTCCTCCCACCCTCAACGTCTCCAACCAAAATATAATAGTGTGGAAACTTTTTGAAGATCCCTCGTATATGCAGTTCCACGGGACCATGAAACGCATTAACAGGTTTCCCATACATCCTTATGGAAAAAAGACCTTGAAACTCAACGTCTTTAAAACTCGACGCCACTCCCAGAACCAACTGACGTTGAGTTTCAACATACCACAGTAAATGCCCATGCTTTTAGAATGGCATGCTCACCAGCTCATGATAGGGTGTCCACATATTTTTGGCCATATAAAGCACCTTTAACCGGACAAATTCTTTCCTTTTCTTTCTGAATGGATGTAAAATTATTAAAATGTTTTTCTTTGATGTCTTTGATGTCTTTTCTCAGCTCTGTACGATTAAATCTCAGCCTCAGATTTTCTCTCACACCCCTTTGTGCGCCCGTGTGTTTGCATACCCCGAATCACCCTGCGCCTGTTTGCGCTCTGGGTGTCCCGGTCCTAGTTTAAACAGAGCCGTCTCTGCCTCAGAGTTCCGTCGTCGGCCGACATCAGGTGCTAAATCTGCCCTCCGCTCACAATGAGACACAGATAGAAAGAAATATCCGCCGCTCATCCTCTTTGTCGTCTGTCTCTACGGAGACAGCAAACATAAAGAGCTGCATTCTTACCCGCCACCCCGAGTCGAGGACCGGGAGAGAAGCACAATAAATCAAAGCGCCATGTGTGCGTGTCAGCGTGCATGTGGGCCCTGAACTGTGCCACACACACTTGTCAGTTTGGCATTAAGCGTCTGGGCGTAGGGTGGCCCGGCGGGGGGCGTACACGGGAGCTTCACGCTGCTAATCAGGCGCACTAATTAGATTAGTCTGACTTGTGTAGAGCCAGCGGGTCATGGCACAGCACACTGCCCAAAAACACACACCGGCATTTAGTGAGAGGAACTGCCAGACCCAGGGGGGTCCCTCACGCCTCTTCTTCACATGCTATTATACAGCGCCAGTCAAAAGTTTACATACACTCGTAAGAGACGTGTCTTTCTTGGCATCCTTCAGGATTATAGTGATTTCTGCAACCGTTCTGTTTCTGTGTCTGAATGTGTAGACCATGTATTTGGTCAGATGTTAAATTCATAAGCATAAAAAAACACTTCCTTAAATTATTTAGACGTTGCTGGAACACAAATGGCAATGTTTACTGCCAAGTGAGCTTTACATCTGGCTATCTATATGTCTCTGTAAATTTATCTGTCTGTATGTGTGTCTGTCTATCTATCTATCTACAGTGTATCACAAAAGTGAGTACACCCCTCACATTTCTGCAAATATTTCATTATATCTTTTCATGGGACGACACTATAGACATGAAACTTGGATATAACTTAGAGTAGTCAGTGTACAGCTTGTATAGCAGTGTAGATTTACTGTCTTCTGAAAATAACTCAACACACAGCCATTAATGTCTAAATAGCTGGCAACATAAGTGAGTACACCCCACAGTGAACATGTCTAAATTGTGCACAAATGTGTCGTTGTCCCTCCCTGGTGTCATGTGTCAAGGTCCCAGGTGTAAATGGGGAGCAGGGCTGTTAAATTTGGTGTTTTGGGTACAATTCTCTCATACTGGCCACTGGATATTCAACATGGCACCTCATGGCAAAGAACTCTCTGAGGATGTGAGAAATAGAATTGTTGCTCTCCACAAAGATGGCCTGGGCTATAAGAAGATTGCTAACACCCTGAAACTGAGCTACAGCATGGTGGCCAAGGTCATACAGCGGTTTTCCAGGACAGGTTCCACTCGGAACAGGCTTCGCCAGGGTCGACCAAAGAAGTTGAGTCCACGTGTTCGGCGTCATATCCAGAGGTTGGCTTTAAAAAATAGACACATGAGTGCTGCCAGCATTGCTGCAGAGGTTGAAGACGTGGGAGGTCAGCCTGTCAGTGCTCAGACCATACGCCGCACACTGCATCAACTCGGTCTGCATGGTCGTCATCCCAGAAGGAAGCTGACGCACAAGAAAGCCCGCAAACAGTTTGCTGAAAACAAGCAGTCCAAGAACATGGATTATTGGAATGCCCTGTGGTCTGACGAGACCAAGATGAACTTGTTTGGCTCAGATGGTGTCCAGCATGTGTGGCGGCGCCCTGGTGAGAAGTACCAAGACAACTGTATCTTGCCTACAGTCAAGCATGGTGGTGGTAGCATCATGGTCTTGGGCTGCATGAGTGTTGCTGGCACTGGGGAGCTGCAGTTCATTGAGGGAAACATGAATTCCAACATGTACTGTGACATTCTGAAACAGAGCATGATCCCCTCCCTTCGAAAACTGGGCCTCATGGCAGTTTTCCATCAGGATAACGACCCCAAACACAACCTCCAAGATGACAACTGCCTTGCTGAGGAAGCTGAAGGTAAAGGTGATGGACTAAACCCAATTGAGCACCTGTGGCGCATCCTCAAGTGGAAGGTGGAGGAGTTCAAGGTGTCTAACATCCACCAGCTCCGTCATCATGGAGGAGTGGAAGAGGATTCCAGTAGCAACCTGTGCAGCTCTGGTGAATTCCATGCCCAGGAGGGTTAAGGCAGTGCTGGATAATAATGGTGGCCACACAAAATATTGACACTTTGGGCACAATTTGGACATGTTCACTGTGGGGTGTACTCACTTATGTTGCCAGCTATTTAGACATTAATGGCTGTGTGTTAAGTTATTTTCAGAAGACAGTAAATCTACACTGCTATACAAGCTGTACACTGACTACTCTAAGTTATATCCAAGTTTTATTTCTATAGTGTTGTCCCATGAAAAGATATAATGAAATATTTGCAGAAATGTGAGGGGTGTACTCACTTTTGTGATACACTGTATCTATCTATCTATCTATCTATCTATCTATCTATCTATCTATCTATCTATCTATCTATCTATCTATCTATCTGTCTGTTTATCTATCTGTCTGTCTATCTGTCTGTCTATCTATCCATCTTTATCTCCATTTTATCGGTCTGTCTGTATATCAGTCTGCCTGTCTGTCTGTTCATCTATCTCTCTATCTATATGTCTGTCTGTATATTTATCTGCCTATATATTTATCTATCTGTAATTTTATTTGTCTGTCTGTCTGTATATCAATCTGCCTGTCTGTCTGTCTATCTGTCTGTCTATCTGTAATTTTTTCTACCTATCTACCTGTCTGTCTATCTATCTGTAATTTTATCTGTCTGTGTATCTGTCTGTCTGTCTATTTGTCTGTCTATCTATCTATCTTTCTATCTGTCTGTCAATCTGTCTGTCAATCTGTATGTCTATCTATCTGTAATTTAATTATCTATCTGTCTGTCTGTAATTTCATCTGTCTGTCTGTCTGTCTATATATCAATCTGTCTGTCTATCTATCTATACAAAAATAAATCCAAAGCAGTTAAACTACGTCATATTCAGTTTGTAAGACCCCGAGCCTGTGGCAATGTAAAGCTCACTTGGCAGTAAACATTGCCATTTGTGTTCCAGCAACTTCTAAATAATAATTTTTGGTTTTTGGATTAAACACCTGACCAAATACATGGTCCGAACATTCAGTCACAGAGAAAGAACAGTTGCAGAAATCATTAGCAGCCAAAATATTGGTCAAAACAGAACGGGTGTTCGTATACATAAGGTACACACATAATTTTTTGGATACTAATTACAGATTCTAAATGCTGCTCCCTTTTTGAGCTCATAATTGGCTCATGAATGCATCCTGCGGTGCAAAAGCAACCAGACAAAACGAAAACGAGACTCCCGGTTTGGATTCTCACACCACTCTTGAAGCGGGCGCTGGGAGACCGCGGGCTGGGCGAGCCGATGAGGTCGGAACACTTCCACAATTCTTCTGCGGCTGGGAAGATAAATAGTGGCCTCCACTAAAGAAGCGCCCTCCCCGAACCCCTCCGCACTCTGCTGTGTTTTTTTTTTTTTTATCTTTCTGTGTCTTTAACCAAAAAAAAAGTGGGTTCGAGCCCAGAGAGGCAGCGGGGATGAATGGCGAGCCCGTGGGAGTGCGCCCTCCTCACACTGACACTTCTCTTTTCTTCTCTCAAATTGGGTGCAATTTGCTCACAGCAGGCCCCCCGCTGCCGAGCCGGGACATTCCGCCGCGCTAAAGGGCCGATCCGTGCCCCCGTAAATAAAGAGTGTAAGAGAGGGAGAAAAGAGAATTGAAATAGAGCACTTCCCCTGTCACTTTTACATAATACCACTGATGGTGTATTTCCTTAAACACGGCTCACCTTTGCTTAACAGGTGGGTCACGGTCAGCCCTGGCAACCTAACGTATCTGTATCTTTCACACACGAAAACATGCTATCAATTTTAACTCAATTTTCTCTAATTTTTAAATAAGGACTCTTAGCGTGGCCCCTTCTGAGCCCTGTGGGCTTCTCTGAACCATTTCCCACATAACCACTTCATCATGAGCACAGATTAGCTCACAAACTCAAAGTGTGTGAGGAATGATGTGATGCTGGCGAGCTCCACGCCGTCAGGCAACACTTCTTTCACACAGAAATCTGCAATATTAAAATATTTTTTTACATCCTGACCCTTTTTTTTATTTTCTTACCACCACACGTTTATACAGTGGCTGGAAAGTGTGTGTGTGTGTGTGTGTGTGTGTGTGTGTGTGTGTGTGTGTGTGTTTACCCACTTTGTATTTTACATATCTATGGGACCTGTGGAAAATATTATGGCGGCCCTTTCAGACAGCTGGCTGCATACAGAAGGGGTGAAATTAAAAAGAAAAAAACAAAGCATGTATAAAGATGCTGATCATGCCATGTCTTGATTTTGGATTAAGATGGGAAGAGTAAAAGACATTAAAGACTTTAAAGTAGAATAGAAAGCCTTTATTTGTTATATATACATAAACACGTGTACAGTACAACGAAATTCTTTCTTCTCATATTCCAGCTTGTTTGGAAGCTGGGGTCAGAGTGCAGGGTCAGCCATTGTACGGCACTCCTGGAGCACAGAAAGTTAAGGGCCTTGCTCAAAGACTGAAAAGTATTTTTAGTAATTAATTATATTTTTGTTTTATGTTTCGTTTTGATGTGTCGTTTGTGCTGCCATGATAAAAATCATGGACAAATTGTGGGTCGCATTGAAAACCCTGATGTATGGCATACACCAAAAGAACAGTACAGGTCTGAATGCTTGACCTCTACAAGTATGTAAGATATACACTTACTGCCATGGTCTGAAACTAGTGTTACCTTGAGGTCTCCAGGACAGTTAAAGTAAAACCTCAATTCTTGTGGTTCCCGACCTTACATCTTATAGTTTTGAAATTTCTGTATATTTTATCATCGCCAGCAAATAAATATAAAATAAACCCGTAGCAGATATTTTATGTCCCCACATTTTCATTTCTATACTTTTCCAGCAGTTTGTCCACTGTAGTGCGGCGCTGCAGCAGGTCCCGGTGGGAAGGAGGGGCGTCAGCACGCTCTCCGCGGGCACACATTGTCTCCGGCTGTAAGTGCTATGGCAACTGTTGCTGCAATACGGAGCATGCGGCTCAGGAAAATAAGGGAGGGTCATGGGTCAGGGTGCGAAGAAAGAAGGCGGGGAGAGGTTCCGAAAAAGCAACTCGCAAATCAGGGGGGAAAATCATTTGAGGTTTTTAAAAACTGAAAGACTATGCGATGAGTTATAATAAAATGTGTTATTATAAAATCATCTCTGCTTTTACTTTGTGTTTGTTAAGTGTTTATGTGGATTACATTACATTGCACAGATGTAATGCACTCTGATTACTTGGTCCTTTTTTAAAGCTAGCTGCAAAGACCTGTATTTAGCCTAGTCTGGTACAAAAAAATTAGGTTTCTATTGATTTGTTTAACCTCTTTAAGAAAAAAACAGCCAAATAGTTATTCAAATGAGAAGGATGTATTGACTGTTTAAAATCACATTCAAGCCCAGTTGTCGCTGGTTCAAGCTCCACTACTGTCAAGTTGCCACTGTTGGGCCCTCGAGCAAGACCCTTAATTCTTAATTGTTTAGATAATATACTGTCACAGTACTGTAAGTCACTTCTGATAATAGTGTTGGTGGCACAGCAGTAAAACAATCTCTGCTGTGCTACCAGCTGCCCGGGTGCCTGCACAGACACGAAATTGGCTTTGTGTCTGTAAGGGGAGGGAAAATGGCTGAAACAGGATTCCTTATCGCTGGGAGGGCACACACAATACTGCACTTTGTGAGACAGGTGAAAAGAAGTGCTCGGGGCAGGGCCTGGCAGGCTCAGCCATCCTCCACCGGGGGTGGAAATGGCAACAGCAACAAGAGAGATAGGCTCCAACTGACCATTGGATTTTGGGTAAAAAGGGGGAAACAATGAAGAATTGATTTAAAAAAATAGTTGTTTTACCAAGGGCTAAAAATTACAGGATCATTAAGCTCTGATCCATCATTAGTGCATGATTAATTAAATGCTAACATACAGTTAACATGTACATGCACTTAACATACATCAACATTAAGACTTAACAATTTCTGCAACAATTTTTATTGAGGATTTATTTAAATATTAAAATAAATCTGCTGTCAGAATTATGTAAACAGCACGTTTAATATTTGGTTTTATGTCCCATGGTTTTGTTACCTTGGATTTTTGACCACTCTACTTGGCAGAAATTGTGGTGTTCCATCAAATCTGATGGTTTTCTGGCACGGACTTGATTTTTCAGTACAGTCCACAGATTTTCAATAGGGTTGGCGTCAGGGTTTTAGACATTGCAGCCATTATACAGCTGTTTTGATGTGTTTGGGTCATTGTCCTGGTCAAACACCAAACTGGATCCAAGATCCAACCTTCTGGCTGAGGGTTGAATTTTAAGGTAATCGTTCTTCTTTGTTATTCCGTCCACTTTCTGCAAAGCAGCAGCTCCACTGGGAGTAAAACAGCACCATAGCATAAAATTACCACCAGTGTGCTTAACAGTAGGTACAGTATTGGGTATAAATGTCTTACTTTTTCTCCCTCGAACATACCTCTGGTCATCAAACTCTAGCTTTGAGGTGCTGATATTGAAACACAGTTGACTTTCTTGACCCTAGACAGTTCCAGAACCTCCTTGGATTACAACATAAGGTGACAGGTTTGGGTTTCCTTTTAACCTTGGCAAAAAGAACCCTGGTCCCTGATGTCATACTTGGTAACTGCAGTGTATTTTTGTACTACTCAAACAATTGTTTTTATTAGATGATTTTGGGACCTGAGGGACTGACTGAGTAAATGTGTGTTGTGAGTGTAGTGTGTGGTACTCTGCCATGAATTAGCACCACATCTGGCACATTTCTGCCCCGCACTCGGTGTTTCTAGGCCGTGTTGGAACCACCGTGGCCCTTATTAGGATGAAGAATTTGTATTAATTTACTTTAATTGAAAAAAAATCATAATGCTCAGGTGGCACAGTGATAAAACACGCTAGCACACCAGAGCTGACATTTCGAACTCGTCGATTTGAAACTCAGCTCTGCCAACAACGATTGGCTGTTGTTCAAGGGGGGTGCCGCCTCGGACTCCTTATAGTTGATGCAATTACAACTTCTGCTGGCAGATTGATGGCACCTGCACAGAGACAGGGGATAATAGGGATCAGTGCATGACTCTATATACACAAAGCTGATTCACATATGAACTCACCTTATGCAGGTGAAAAGATGCAGTCGGTACTGCACACGTGTCGGAGGGGGCGTGTGTTAATCACGTCTCTTCTCAGTCAGAGTGGAGATCAACATCAGTAGAGAGAAAGCGTAATGCAATCAGGTAATTGGATACGACTAGATTGGGAGGAAAATTGGGGGGGGGGGGGGTATAAATAAAAGTCATTATATAGTGATTTCCCAACTGTTATTATTTTATACTAATATGAATTAAACAGACAAAAATGTGACTCTTCTTATCTGTGTCTTTCTCCAGCGGTTCAGGTACACGTGTTGAAGGGTGACAAGGCAGGCGAGTGGTGGAAGTTCACCATTAACATCATCTCGGTGTACAAGCAAGGCGGACACCGCATCCGCCGCGGCGACCAGCTGCTGTGGGTGCGCGCCAAGGACGTGGCCTGCAAGTGTCCCAAGATCAAGCCGGGCAAGAAGTACCTGTTGCTGGGTTCGAACGACGAGGACTCGCGCGGCCAGAGCGGCGTCGTGGCCGACAAGGCCAGCCTGCTGGTTCCCTGGAAGGACCTGTGGGCTCGGCGTCTGCGCAAGTTCCAACAGCGTGACAAGAGGGGCAAGTGCTAGACCATCCGGCGCTACAGAGGCGGAAGAGGAGCAGAAGAGGAAGGAGACGGAGAAACGAGCGCTGCTAAGCAGACTGATATCGCTAGCCTTCGGTAGGAACTGGTCGTGAAGGAATTCCAGTTTCACAGTCTTCAGCTGTCTGTCCTCATTTTCTTTCAGATCTTTTTTAACTTGTGGATTTTGCAGAGTTTGCACCTGATGTCACGTAAACAGTATGTAAAGTGTCCATTACTTTTTTTTTTTTTGTAGCCAGCTAGTTATTGTCTCACGTTTCAGGTCGAGATTCTCTTTTTTATTGGCCAGCTCATAGTATGTGTAGTAGAGGGTGCTCTTTTTATTCGAGCTGCATGTGTTTACCGGTTAAATGATGGCAAGAGCGATCCTGTCAAAATAAGTACGAAGAATGAACTAACAGAGTGAACTAACAAGCTCTAAAAAAACCCACTCTCAAGTAAAACGACTCTGGAGGAAACCGTCGTGGACAATGCCTCATTGTTGTTGAGGATTTGGAGGTATTTAAATGTACCATGGATAGTAATATTGTGTATCCTTAGAGGACTTTTCAAAATCAACATGAACCACTGCTGATTGGTGCACATATCTGCAAAGTACAGTAACACATGCTCGGTCTAAGGTTAGCATCAAGTCTGTTCATGAAGGCCACATCAGTTTAGCCTAGTCTACATTTTTTATTGATTATTAACTTGATTGAAAGTTCAGAGTCAACTAACAGTCAGCTAATAAGCTCCAGTCTACAAATTAAAACTTTGTGGACATGTTCTTCAAAGCCAGACCCTGTGCAGCAGCGATCCCCAACCTATTTTGCACCACGGACCCGTTTCATATAGAATATAACTTCACAAACCAACAGTGGCGGGAGGATTTAATATAAATGTATACAACGAGCATAAAAAAATACAAAGTGCATAACATTACTACTTACCAATAATGAAAAATCAGTGAACCCTGAGCTTTTTTCGCTGCAACGAGGCTCTCCCACCTTGTGGGCTTAATTTTTTGGTGTCACGTGACTGCAAGAGGAACAGACAGATGTTTGATGTGAGGATGTGAGTCCAGTTTTTCCCAAATAAAACATCTTTCAGAGTGTAATTGTCAATAAAACAGAAGAAATTAATTATTTATTCTTTTTGTGCAGCCCGGTAATAAATGACTGGTACCGGTCCTTGGCCCGGTGGTTGGGGACCACTGCTGTACAGGATAGCTTTGTTACAGTACAGCCTTAATAAACAGTACAGTTCACTACATTACAGATAAGGGCAAAAGTTTTATAACCTTGTGAGTGACCAGTATGGGACTGCATGAGTACCGGAACTTTCGGCTCTGCTACCGGTCGGCTGGGCGCCCTCTAGCAGGCACAATTGGCTAGTGCCTGTAGCAGACAAAACTGGCCTCCAGTCTGCTGGGTGGGAAAGACCGCACTTAAGGGGTTTTTAGGCTACTATTCTCAATGATAATGTAAAGCTTGCTTGACTGCAACCAGTAACACTTGTATTCCAGCAGCTTCTAACTTATGGTAGACCTGTTTTTGGTTGTTCTTAAATTATGTCTAAACCTCTGAGCAAGAGACTACTGTTCCTGGCCTTTTTTCACCATTAACTCTACATAACAAAAATGTATAAATACATTACATACATACATGCAGCCTTGTTGCTCATTCTTGCAGATATAAAAGGAAATCTGCCCTTGTAACTAAAAGGGTTGCACATTATAATTTACTGTGATTATTAATATTAGTAGTAATATTAGTATTTGTAGTGGTAGTAGTAGCATTGCAGATAAAATGGAAAGCTATGATGTTACAGAAACATTTATACTCCAAGATGACAAGATGAAAAAAGTATAAAATGTTAGCATTACATTTTATTCTAAGCTATCACTTTTGGCTTTTCACGTGATTCAGAAGCGCACAAAACCTCTTTTTGTTTGTTTGTTTGTTTGTTTTCTCCACTATGTAATACAGTAATTCAGTGATTAGGTTTTTTCATTTTTTAACACAAAAGTTACATTTTGCAGTTTTAAGAGCCCGACCAACAACCATATGTATTGGCTTAAATTATGTGTTATCTACCTAACAATACAGGACTTTATAAGATGAATATGAACCACTACTCGATTTATTCTCTTTATTTTTTTTACATGGCCTATGATTACCAGTTTGTGTGTAAGAAGGCCACATACCATTTAACACTTTAAGATCCTTGATTGCACATACCTACTTTTGACTGTTTAAACTCCATCAACATGTTCAAACTTGTTTATTCAAATATTACAGTTAATACATGTAACAGGCCATTTAAAGAGGAGACGGGTGATCCATTTTTTAAATGGCCATGGCAGTTATTTGGTATTCCCCAATCTACATGTTTCACCCCAAATCATGTCATTCCACATGTTTTTATTACCTATGAATCAGGTAAAAGAGGAGGCTGCAGCCTTGTGTTATAATGAACAGACGTGTTATTTCTTGGTACTTTGTGGAAGGTATTGTACTGATGTTATTTGTATAGTTGTATAGTTATGTATGTATAACTTTATCTATATTTGTGTTATTAACCAGAGTTTTAGAACGAAAAACATAACAAAATGTTTGGTTTGTTGAGTTTAATAAAAAAAATCAAATAGAAGAGAATTTGTACAGTATCTGAGCTCTTTGGATTCATGGTTTCTTTCTCTACTACACACAATTGCATATGTTTTCATACAGTCCGAACTCTTCCTGCTCTGAACTGAACCTTAACTTTGGTCTGTTAAAACAGTCACTAATGGATGAACAGAAATACAACAATGTTACGTTTAGAAACACTTCAAGCCTGGATGCTCATGGACATTTTCGCCTAATTCTTCAGCTATATGGAGAAACATTCTGCCGAACAGGTTTCGAATAAAGACCCTGCCCATGTTCATGGTCCACTTGTAAATGGCATTTAGTTGTATTTTTTGCAATTAAGATGTGTTTTGTCTTGTAATGCGTACTAATATATAACAGTTCTCATAAAATGAATATATTTAATGATACCTGAATTTACATGCCTTTGTTTCCTTTTGTTTGTGTTTTTATTATTGTTGTGTCTGGATTATTGTGAGAACGATGTGTTTAGAACCGTTTGTAACAAATGAAAGTACAGATAGTAAGAAATGTGAGATTATTTTCAATAAACACAGACAAACATACTTTTTGAATTTCATAAATTGTGTACTTAGTGTGTCCAGTTTTTGTATACAGGTAAATATCAAGAAGTGTCATTGATCTCAGAATAAAAACCAGGATTAATACAGTTGCAGGTAAAACTTTACACACACTAAGGGATGGGTACTGTAGGACACCACATTCTCATAAACATTAACAAGCTTCTCAAACACACTTGGCGTTTCATTTAATTGATGTGTTTTGGATTATTGTCTTGCTAATACACACCCAGTAGAATCCAATATTTAAAAAAATCCTAAGTAATCTTTGTTCTTTATTTGTATAAATTGAATAAATGAATGAATGAATGAATGTATCTGTTTAATTATAGCATATTTTGCCATACTGAAAAGTGTAACTAAACATATCACAGAAATTTGGGATCTGTAGTAAATCACAAAGAAAATAAAAAGAACAATTGGCAAAAAAAAAAGCAAAGGCCAACTAGCAAATTGTTAACTACTAATAAACCAGTAGTAACTGAAAATGAGTGACATTTGTAAAATAATACATAATAACATTTGTTTTCTGAATATAACATTAGTAGACAACAAACATCTGTCCTGATTCAAGGGTGCATCAGTTCCCACCTAGGACAATACCTAGGACATTTTTGTTCTCATTTTGCAGCTATAACTGCCTATACTCATTTAGAAAAGCTTTTCACAAGATTTTAGCGTCTATGAGAATTTCTGCTTAAATACATCTGCATTTTAATCTTAAACAATAACACCCAACTGATTTCTATGAAATAAAGAAAAAGAAATGATTTAAATGATTCATTAATTTGGCCAAGTCAAACTTTACAACAAGTGCCAAGTCAGAGACGTGTTAAAGACGTGGCAAAGAATTTGTGTGAACCATAAATTTTATAGCATGCCTTTCTGATCCATGACTTTGCTGGATCATTTGCTTTGGCTCCAGTCAACTCTATAAAACGTGAGAGCATCCAGGATAGAGTATTAAGTGTTTTTGTGCAGAGATGTGGTTTAGCTCCGTCAGTGATACATCAGAGCACTGTTAAGGTCAGCCACATAGCTGATAGCAACACACACACAGTAGCCCTGAGGACAAATAACAAATAATCTCACACAATCTCCAACCCAGCTCTTTTCAAATTTTGCTCACCGTGCTTATATATATGCTGCCTTTTTAACTGTGGACACTTCATGTTGATTCGGGCAGGTTGTGGATGCCAGTGTTATTGCTAAGATCTCAGTGACCAGCACCTCTGGAACCTGAGCTGTGTGGCTCTGAATGGTGTTATTGTGTAACGTTGTAACTGTAGGAAAATAGGTGCTGTTATCAAACCAGGTAAATCTTTATGCGAGCCACAAGACTTTTGGAACAACATCTGACTGTTGGGATTAAGTTGAAGCCCTTACATGTCTCAGAGCTTTGAGCATCAGTTACCAGGCTTGCTTTGCATTTAGGAGGATTTGTAACTCTGATAAGGACTGCTCTCGTCTACAGGTGGAGTTCTGCTGGAACTCACACACATAAATACACACACACACACACACACACACACACACACACAAAGATTAAACATTTTTCACTGTAAAAATACATTTTTGTACAACGTTTCATAAACCAAGTGGCAAATATATCTGGACGCCCCTTCTAATTACTGTTATTGCTAACGTGTATAAAGTCAGTTCGATAAAATGCATTATATGCTTTCAACTTTGTGGTAAAAAATTTGGGAAAGGTTTTTTCCTTTTTAATGATAGTGCCCTTGGGTTCAAAATAAGGTCCATAAAGATGCGGCCTTCTCATCCAGCATCACTGACTGACCTCACAAATGCTGTTTCACTTATTGTACTCAGAAACACACAGGCAAAGTTCAAGATTATATAGTAACCCTTACCAAAAAATTTTACTAATACTATCTGATATACAAAAAGTGTGCTAAATCAAATTTTTGAACAAAGCCGAAGACAATTTCGAGCACACTGTATACAAGGACATTGTGTGTGGATTGAAACACAGCCCTCCACCTGTCAGCTCCGTGAAAACCAAAAACAGTGAGTTTTGGATTATTTAACCAAATATTTTATGCTGAGTTGTACTTTAGGCACTTTGCATTCTTTAAGGATGTGATTTTATTTATTTTTAAGAGTTTGTTGACTCGCATCTTGAAATTGCAGCTCTGCTCATGCGCAGTAATAAACAGCCTGTGTATGTATTTTGCTTCATCTCACTCTTGGACTTCTATTATTTGCTTAATTTGTTATAATATTTTTCGCTTTTTATTATCGTGTTCATTTTGTATTACGTATCGATTGTTTATTTGTTGAGAAAGCATATTATTTACACAGTAAAATTAGTCAAACAAGGATAACGTTTACCAAAACCAGGAGGTTGCCAAATATGTAAGCGTTGAATCCACAACTCAGAGTTTTTGGTGTTATTAAAAATCTAATTTTAACATTTTTCACTTAAAACTTATAAAATAAAATAAGGATTTATAATAAGTAAAAATTTACGCATGAATTAACTAACAAAATGTAACAAAGATCCTTGCAATATTACATCTCATTTAAAATCAGGACAGTAACCTGCAATGCTTAAAAAGTAATTACAACGTTAATTTTTATTACTGCTTTTAATGATTTAGTTTAAAAATGAGTATAGCAGTATATAGAAGAGTATAAGCACATTTGGTTAGTTATTTTTTAAATTAAATTAACACATTTAAAAAGGTAACATGATTTTAGTAAAAAAAAAAAAAAATAAAAAAAAAAAATAAATAAAAGACCAAACATGTTTTCACCTCTAAATAATGTTTAAATCTGACATATCTAATTAAAGTGTGATTCACCAACTTGACATTTAGGCAGTAAATTATCTTATCATCTTCTTTCAGAGGCTGAAAATATATTACAAGTTTTTTTCCTTCTTGGAATGCTTCCATACAAGTTCCAGACAGTTTAGCGATAGGCTGCTGGTACATTTTTCAAGAGAAACATGTTTCAGTTTTTGATGAACAGATAAGAAACTTTAGCTTTTCTGTCCAGTCTGTTCGGTGATGTTTGTGATGATTGAGAAGAGTGTGGTAGGAACTTGGCTTTGTACTGGTGTGCATTTATTATTATCTTGAAATAATCAGCAAGCTTTAACTTGCTGATACCACGTGTCTGTGTTTACAACATGCTGCTATGACTTCTGAAACCTTCCAGTATTTGTGATGGCTACACCTGCATTTTTAGACACCCATTATTTGATCATTTTAGCATTAAATACTATTGTATCAAGGTGTTCATCGTCAGAACTCTGTATAGCTGTAAGTACTTTAGTCACTTCAAACATTAATTGTAATCACCTGTTTTTATATAGTTTCCGTGTGTGTATAAGATTTGTTTGATTGTTTCTGTGTGTAAGAGTTTGAACTATGTACAAGTCAGCAGCACCCAAGAACCACACACAATAGACAATCAACATACACTATATTCCACAAAACAAAAACAATGGGCAGTGGAAGATTAATAATTAAAGTACTGGACTAGCACTTGTAAGATCTTTGATCCAAACCCCAACACGGCCAGGATACCACTGTTGGACTCCTGATCAAGGCCCTCAATTTTCAGTTGCTTGAATTGAAGTAAGTGAACATCTGATCACAAGATCCTAGTTTCTTTCCCACTCTTGTGTGGAACAGTAATCATTTGTACCCATTAATCAAAATAAAGCATTTATGGGTTGAGGTCAGTGCCCTTTGCCGGTCACTGGAGTTCTTTTAATATATGTCTTTATGGACTTTGCTTTGTGCACAGTGGCACAATTCTGCTGTCACCAAGCTGTTGCTATGAAAGATTATCTATTTATATAATTTATTTTATACACCTGTTAGCAATGAGTGTGACTCAAAGTGTGTCCACACACTTTTAGCCATATAGTATCTATAACACTGTGCCATATCCAGTTAACTGAATTTGTGTAATGTTAAACAATGGCTATCTTAAATCTATCTACTAATTTGCTTTTCAAAGCGTCGTTCTCTTTGAGAAGAGACTGGATCATTCTCAGCTCTGTATATCACCTAAAGAACAAAGCACAGCGCCACTTGAGCTTCACACCACCATGGGGACCCGTGATGAGTTCTGTGGCTCGTCTGCAGCTTGCAGCCAAGATGAGATTCTGATGAGAAGAACCTTGGCGACTCTGTTTGAGTCCTTCACTGAGAACCTTTCAAATCTCCTCCGCTCTTTCCCCCTCCTCAGCTACACAAGAGGACTGTTAATTTACCCTGAGGGTTTCTCTCTGGCTTTCTCACCCAGTGCCTTGTGGGAAGTGACTCCATGAGAGACTTCATTTAACTTCTCATAGCCGAGAATCCAACGCTAATTTGATGACTTTCTTTCTGTTAAGACAGAAGAGAGCCAGCGTTAGGTTTTATGTGTTTTATTTCGAAGGGGTGATGGTCTCTCTTTCTCTTTGCAATGGGGCATTAAGGTCCTTTCAGTTGGCTTTTGGGCCCCTCATCTGCAGTATTAACCCTCTGTAAATCAAACTCCTGCCATCTCGGATGTTGTTTTGTTTGCCTTCGAGCTTCTGATTTTCATGAGAACGGCCATGCTTGCTGTTTTCTCACCCGAGTGTTTGTCAAAAGGCCCTCATCGAGGGCTAAAGCAAAAGGATCAGTCTGACATTTTCACATGAGCAAAGTGGTGAAATGTAAGTCTGGTTCTTTTGCTCCCTTTGTAAATTACATATAGTGCCATATAGTATGACCAAAAGTATGTAGACAGTCATCTTTACAGTCAAGTTTGGGTGTTTCAGTCCCAACCTTTCATAATTTGTATAAAAGTAATTATATAACACTAATCAGTTTGGGAAAATGCCCAATGACCAAATAGGTAGGGCCTTATTTATTAGTATGGAATTTGCTTGAATGCATCTAGATCAGGGTTTTTCAAACGACCCAGGCAACGCAAATAATGCATCCTACTTTCTCTACTCTGCTCTGTATAATCTGGTCCCACTATGGTTTACAAGATGTAACATAAAGCCTCCATAAGGGGCATTCATGTACAAGTTTATTAAATTAATTATTTTTCTCTGCGATTCATTTTTCTGGCTTTGGAAAACCCTGATCTAGATGATCTCCTCCTTCCAGGCCTCAGAGCCTTCCCATTTCCTGGTGAGACACTCTTTCTTTTCTCTCACAAGTCTTACAGCACCCCAAACCTCCTGAAGTTCCCTCTCTGAAAGATAAATGCCCCTTGATTTAATGGAGTCCAAATCACACTAGGATTTGGAGTGGTGCATACTCACCATTTAACACCTTCATCATCTCAGCGTCCTGGTTTCTTTTATCTTTTCCTTCATTCCCCGAGTTTCTTTCTCTCCTTTAGCACTAATTTCTTGCTCTCAAGACAGGGTGACAAAGACGTCTCTTATGTGTGTAAGAGTGGCCGAGACTGATCAGCTCTACAAAAGCAAAGTGAGCTTTTGGGTGGGTTTTTTTTTTTGCTCTCATTAACATCTCCATAAAGGGTTAATCCACTTCACCGGAGGGGATTTGTGGGTCATATGTGTGGGTCATTTCTCTACTATTCATATTCCAAGGCTAAAAATAAACAATGACTAAGAGAATTTGTTAATTTGTCTTCATTTCTATGGGTGTGAATGGAACTGGTCTTCTCATTAGCAATCAGCAGTCCACTCGAAAAGACAATTCCACAGTGTTAAACAGTAGGTGGGGGGGAGAAAAATATATAGTTTATTTTAAAGACAATAAAGGAGAATAATCTTATTTAAGAGGAATATAGAACATTCTGGAATGTCTTGTAGTAAGTAGCATCTGTGAAACACTCCCTATACTATAGGGCTGAAATATGTGGACATCTGACCATTAGGTTATTTGACATTCCAATCCAAAATCATAGGGATTATTTTCAAGGTGCCCATTCTTTACAGCTATAACAGCCTACACTCTCCTGGGAAAGCTTTTTACAAGATTTTGGAGTGTGTATGTAGAGATTTGTAGCCATTCAGACAAAATAGACATTTGTAATAGACATTTGTAATGTTAAGCACTGATGTTGACTCTATTCCAGTTCATCCCAGAGGACTAGAGTCCCAAGTTTGCAGGACCCTGAAACTGTGCAGCACCCACACTACCCGCTTCACCACCATCATCCAGCATCATTATACCCTTACAATGTTTGGACCCTAGGTAGCCACTTATGTGCTGAAGAATTCGGCTATGTTTGCACCTCAGTGTGGCTTTGTGGAACCTTTTCTATCTGTATTTTACACCGAACATTTAAATGCTCTGGGTTTTTCTTCCTACCAGTATTGTGAAAGAAAACCAAGGCCAGATAAAAACAGTAGTGAGAAACACAACAGTGTGGTGAGAGGCCTTTCTCTAGCGATGTCTGTCAGCCTCATTTCAAAACAATACATTAATTTCCTTGCAAATTGGCACCGACTTGTAGTGCCCATCAGTCCAACACAGTGTTCGGTGACTTTGACGTCTGGGATCTTCAAATAAACCCCTGCTGGGAGTCATGGCGACCAGGAAGAGGAATTAACCACAATATTAGTCGACCTTCATCCTGTTGTTTCTCCAAACCTGCCTACCGAGGGGCCTTCTCTCCCCTGTAACCAGGGTCCCCCGTCTTAACAATGTGGGCATTTCCCTCCCAGCAACTGTGCACTGGACGACCGCGTTTGTTGAGCAAACAAGACCTGATTCTGCCAAAAGGGGCTTTGCTCATTCCCACATTCCAACATTACTTGGTCGCTTTATCCTTTGCTCTCGTCCTGCTTTCTTCACCTCTGCTTCTGACGGTACAGGACTGGGACCAAGCGAGTGGCCTCGTTTGGTAGTCATGTGTTTACTTGTGGATGATTTGGAAGCAAAGCCGGATTGCATCATTGTTGGAGAAGCTAAGGAGGCCCTGGATTAAAAGTCAGAAACTTTGAACTGAACACACCTCATTAGTGGAAAGGTTTGACGACCTACTGAATTATTGCATTTACATTTGCGGCATTAAGCAGATGCTTTTATCCAAAGCGACTAACTAATATCACTGAATACAATTCATCCAATTAAGTTTTATGGGCCTTGCTCAGGGGCCCAACGGTGAAAAATTGGCGAAGGTAAAGCTTGTACCGGCAACCTTATGATTACTAGTCCAGTACCTTAACCATTGAGCTACCCATGCCTGTATGGTTAATGATGTGAAGTAAAGTTAAAAGCATTAGTTATAGGGCAGTTGTAGCTTAGTGGTTAAGGTACTGGACTAGTAATCAAAAGGTTGTCTTTTCAAGCCTCACCACTGCCAGGTTGCCACCGTTGGGCCTTTAAACAAGATTAGCAATCCATGATCAGCAATCATAGCCTATTTAACCCATGCACAAATGTAAACACAAGCCAGAGTTAAAATTGTAAATTAAATTTCACAGCAATGCACCAACAATTAGGGCAATTTAGTGTTGTAGTCTAGACCACTGGTTTTTAAACCATTGTAGCCTCAGGTGGTCCTCCCAGTGGTCTTGGAAAGTTCATGCATCCACTAAAATAAAAAAGAAATAATATAAAAATGTGTACACCTATGTCATTTGCACATTATTTATAAAATCAATCTAATTCAGTACATTTTAGAGTGTTTATAAATGTCAGTGCATGGTGTATGTCATGCACACGTTTTTTCCAGTGTAGATTCTGAGACTTGTCTAAGACCTACCACGATTACAGGAAAATACATCCTTCATATGGATAAGACAGGTCTACTGAGAAAGAGGACGCGCCAAAAAAACACCCACAAGAGACGATTTATCTAACGCAGTTTATCTGAATTTAACATTTATTTTGGAACATGGAAAGAACTAAATCTGTCAAGTTAAACAGACTCACCCTTCTTACTGAAGTAGGGATGGCTGACAGCACAAATAGACAAGTCAAGTGTAGGTGTGGTGCTCATTTTTCTTAGGACAAGGTGGTACTTGAATGTTTGAGGAAAGTGCTACCCACCACCCGCTTGCAGTCAAATCCTGTCTCCTCTTGAACATGTGTGTAGCATAATGAAGTGCAGTTTGCTAAAACAAAGACCCCAGACTGTGAAGCATCTTTAGTACAGTGAAAAACAGACCCACATCCCAACTTTTTTGGACTGTGTTGCAGATTGAATATAGAATAAGCATATATGCAAACATAGTAAGTTGAATTAATTGAAACAATAAATAACTTTAAAAGTCTTTGTACTGTTGACAAAATACAGAATTAAACTGATTTTCTTAGGACATTGCTTTGAGCCAGCATGTGCATATCAGTGTATAAATGCATTATAAAGTATGTGTTGGGGCCAAATAATTATCTTGCCAAATAACAGGAAAACAGAATATTCCCTGAATATCTAAAAGTTTGGGTCACTGACACTCAAATATAATCACACAAGAAAGCATTACAGACTAACAGAGATACTTCCCACAGTCTGGGAAATGACAAACGATTTGGAAAGTTAATGCAATCAAAACATCTGTAATTAGAGGTGCTCGAGGGACAACGTGCATGTGAAAAGCTTCCCGGAATAAGTAGGCACACTACATCTTTATGCATTCTTAAAATCTCCCCGAGGCTCCGGCAACCATCTCTCTGCACCGACATACTAATGCAGTGTAACAGATATTATTCATAATTCTAATCAGCACTGCCCGCTGACAGAACGTTAAGCAAACGTTTCTTGATGGCTCAATCATCTGGTTTCTGTTTTCCAAACAGACCATCCATGGAAAGCTCTTCAACGTTGATTCCCATTCCCTCTGGCTACCACAGTAAGTGTGATTTTATTGTTTAACCCAACCCAGACCTCCAACCCGTATGGATTCCATCTCTGAACTTGGCAGGAAGCTTCTGCATTTACTGCATGACGGGTGAGCTGACATGCAGCCCATCTACATGCCGATAATTACACTACCTTTATGCATGACTACATTGAAAAGGAAGAACAAGAACAGAAGGACCAGCAACACAAGCGCTCAGAGAGAGAGAGAGAGTTAAAGAAAAGCAACCCTGTAAGAGGTTTAATAGTAGTCTCTAGTTGTTGATGGCCTAGTTTTGTCTCGCTGTGGTCGGCGACATGCTCGGGTAAACACGTAGACGTTTAGGTGCTGAGCAGCGCTGTCAGTGAATGGTTAGCAGAGATTGCTGATGAAGGAATGCCAGCCCTGTCTTGTCAATCCAACAAGTGTGACGGAAACATACATACCAGATCCATGCGTACAAAAATATGCATTTGCTTTCAGTCCTAAATACCAAGGCACTATTAAGACATTTAGCAGATTCTTTAGTCAAAGCAACTTCACAGTTGTGACACAATTTAATGGCCTTGCTCAAGGGTCCCAGTGAACTTCCAATTATTAGTCCACTACCTCAATCGGTAATTGAATACTGCACTATTAATTAAAGTGGCACATGCTTTACTACTACTGTGGTAGCTTACTGGTTAAGATACTGGACAAGTGATCAGAAGGCTGTTGGTACAAGCCCCACCACTGACAAGTCCTTATTCGTTTGCATTGTGTTTGTCCATGATTGACAGTTGCCCCAAAGTAAAGTCCATATTTCAGCTTGTTTTGAAGAAAGATGGACCTTGGATTCTTTGTGTCAAAGATGAAAATGACCATCCAGACTGTTATTAGTGAAAGGTACCAAAGTCATAATCTGTCATGGTAATCTGTCAAAAGTTTACATCATTGCCCAAGGATTGGGCGCCGCATTATTCAGCATTAGGATTAATTATATACAACAGTAGAGCTAATAGAACATTAGAACTAGAATTAAACATTAACATTGTTTTAAAAATTATAAATGGTAAATGTGTCCCTGTGGCAACTTATTTGGAATTTGTTTAGCCAATCAAATTAAGAATGAGTATAAATATACAAAAAATACCAATTACTTACATTTGATACAGGTAAAATATCACCACGGTCTGTTTCTATTTTTGTATTTGTCCAGACTTTTTTGGAACTGGGGTAAATTAAGATGTTCCATTAGACAGTTTCACCTTTATATGACTGTTATATGGAATGTATTGGCCTGCATGGTCAGAAATACACTTTGTGTAAACATTGATTTGTGTTTTGAACTGCTTGGAATTACCTTGCAAACCCTTTGACATATACGGTACTATACTGGTATATATATTTCATTCTGCATAAATTGCATTATGTCTTGGACAAGATACTCCCATTGAAAATGTGTATTTCAGGATACGAGTCATCAAAAGCTTGTCTGGCCCTGGAATCATTTAGGAGTGTCTTCATGCTATTAATTACAATTTCACGAATCGGCTCTTTCTGTGTAGGCGTGCACATTATCTCACTCTCTCACACTCCCTTGTACCCTAATCCAAACGACCCAGAACTTAGAGGTGAATCAGACGCTTGCTTCTGAAACTGTGCATGTCTTTCTTCCCTGAGAAAGTGGAGACTGGACTGACAAGGTGAAGCAGAGGAGCGGTGAGAAATCAATCACCAACGAGCCGTGGTTCCCCAGAGCTTCAGGAGGAAGAGAGTGAAAAGATTCTTCCACTTTAATCCAGTTGTGACCTGGAGGAAGTGATCCTGACGAATGCTGGCAGATGGGAAAATGATGGCGTCACCATCTCCATGCCTGCGCCATGGGACCAGGCTAGGCCAGGCTTGAAAATCTTGGAATATTCCAGTTCCACTTCATAGGTGCCATCGAGAATATTTCTTCCTGGCTCGTTCCAGGAAGCTCCCAGCAGGAAATGTTTCATTGAGTAAACACACATTTTACTTCTTCTCTTCTCCTGCTCAACCAAAAGATCTCCAAGGATCCATTTATAAGTCAGTTATAGCTGCTACTTGATTCATTATGTGAAGGTTTTCCTTTTACTCATTTTCTCCTATTTTTACTTGTTTAAAGTCAAAGTGTTTTAATGTTAAGCACTAAACGCTTCAACCACAGATTATAAACTAACTATCAGCCCTGAATGTGTGCAATCCCAGATGCTTAATCTGATTTAAACTGAAGACTGTGAAGAGGAGTAATGAAGTAAGCTATGTTCACACTGTTTTTTGGGTACCTGGAGGTAACCACATAAGTCACATGTTTCGAACCAACGATCTTATAAAACATGCTGTGTGGCACTTACTCCTCCAGCTGTACCACCGATGCCCTCCAGCTTGTTGAGGTTTGATGGCTTTTGTGTTGCAGCTGCGTTCTTTAAATCCCACCAAATATTTTTTATGGGATTTACATCTGGAGACATAGAAGGCCACTCTAGGACTTCCAGGGTATTCCAGGACTTGGAAGTCTGCTTGAGATCATTGTCTTGCTGGAAAGTTCAATTATTACCACAGAAGGTGCTACGTTCCTCTTGATAATGCTTTTGTTTTTCTGTAAATCCATGATGCCAGTCAAACAGTCACGATTGCTAGTTTTCAGTAGTTCTACAATCAAGCATCATCATTGACCCACCTCAATGCTTGACCATAGTAGACCGATTGTATTCTTCTTGGTCAAGAGTAGCATGTCTCGGGGAGTAAGTTCTTGGTTGTCCAGCCTCAGCCAAGTCGTTTTGTAGTAACACAGGGGTTTTTCTTTGTTGGCTTGATGAGATTGCTAAGGCATCTGGACCAAGGTCTGGGCTTCATTCTATTGCCAGGCAGGTTTGCAGGAAGAAACCCAAGCCTTGGTCCAGACGTTTTAGCAATCTCATCAGGACAACAAAGAAAAACCCCGGTGTTTTTGGAACTTGCGGACAGTACTCGCAATGGTGTCTCAAGAAATGTTCAAGGTTCTCCCGGATTTTACACTTCTGGTACAAGCAAAATTGAACTTCATTGTCTTTACTGGCCTCTTTCATACTACTTGTTCCAGTTTTAAATTTAGTACCTAAGGTGTCTGAGATGAGGCAAAACTGTATTAAAATTTCAGTACTGTTAGCTTCATCTAACAACAGGTGGCTTCTTCAAAACCAACCTGGCATTCACTTTAAAATGGTAAAAAAAAATTACCTCCACTTCTGAGCTAGAACCCCAAATTCCACTGTTTCTTTTAGGGCTCGTTTCTGTTTGCAGAATATGAGTGTGAAAATATACTCTCTCGGATCCTTAGAAAAATGTGTCTGGCATTATATTACAGAGCAGAAGCTGTTCCAAAGCTCCAGCCAGAGTTCTAGAAGGTCTTTCCGCCATCTAATCTTTTGCAATTGCTTTTCAAACCAAAGTCATTAATTTAAGGTGTGGTCTGCACTTCCCAAAGCCTCATAAATCCCGTCTATAAAGAGGAAACAAAAGTACGTAAATTTGGTAGTTACAGCAAGTCTAGTTACAGAATCTACTCTCTAGTATTTACCATCTTACCTTTTTTAAATTGAAGCAGTTGTTTATGGAGTTAATACAAAGTCTGTTTTCTTTAGCCAGAAAATACAAAAGCAAAACTATAAATAAAAAATAATAGCAAGTCCAAAAAATATTAGTACAGGCAGGACAGACTGGAACAGAACTGATGGAAAGAATGAGAATGTGATTACAGAAGTAGTTCACATGTGGAGTCCTGCATGAGAGCCAAAAGCAAATTTACATTGCTCGAGATCGACCCAGGACTTTTATACTTTACTTTTATATACAGTAATTGGCATCACTTTTAAACGACGGGTCTTTCATGTGAAATCGGTGGATGATTTGGACGCTGTTATAGATTGGCTTTGTGTTGTAGTGATTCAGGAAAGGAAATCATGTTGAGCTGGCCACCAGTGGGCAGCCCATGGGTGAGCAGCCCTAAGGAGGACACTGGATGTTGTGAACTGATGTAGGGTCATAATGTGAAACCAATGTAGCCAATTAAGGGAATTAGTCATCAAATTTAATTATATATGCATTTCACCCCTCTTTTCTCCCAATTTAGCCAATCTGCTGCTGGGGATATAAAAGAAAGTACTCTTTTTTTCACAGTGTGGCTTTTCATACTCTAGATCAGTGTTTTTCTAATCAACAATTCCAGCAACTTACATTTTGTCCATGGAAACCCAGGCAATACAATGCTTCAAAACTAAACACAAAATAAAATATTTTTAATTAATAAAAATGGTGGCAATCTGGTCCCACTGCGGTTTACAAGGTGGAATGTAAAGCCTTCACAAGGGGGCGTTTTGTGTTTATGTGCCTGTTAAAATTCATTGTTATTTTTCTGTGTAACCCATTTTTTTTGGCTCGCGCCAACCAAGGGTTGCGACATCTGGATTGATTGTGAAAACACTGATATCAAGTGATCCTTATTTTTACATGAAAATAAGGAAAGGCACACGTTGTTATTACAGTAACGTCCTTCATGGTGGCAAAAACGCTCCACGTCACTGTTATTACACACAATAGTTACAGACAAATGACACATTTCTTTGATCTGACTGGTTTAGAGTTGATTTATTCGTGAATGTGAACTTTATATTTGAGCGTTCTCTACATAAAGCCCGTCTCGATCCGTTCTACGATTTATGGATCCATATGTTGGCATAACTACAGAAAAACATGGCAGTTATTAAGCCGTCTGAATAAGATGTTAGTTTCGTAGGGTCAGAGTAGCATCAGTAATGCGGTGTAGCCAGATGTCGGGGTCTGTACGTGACTTCTACAGGTGTGGGCACTTCATATGGAACAGATAAATTCTGGACCGAAATGGATTTATTGAAATAGCTCACCTCACATCTGCTACATAAATGAACGTTAGGCTGGAACGTCCTTATTGCTTCAGTGAAGGAGTTTGTTAATGAGAGCAGAAAGACCGAGTACTATATATGTACCACATAACACAGTCTGTAATGTCTGATGCTCCCTGAATGAGAGATCAGTCTATCTAAGGAAGCACCAGTGTAAAAAAAAAAATCCAGCACCATTCACTATCCTGCATCTGGTCTTCAGAAGTCTGCACACATGTGGGCCCATTAGTTCCACCTCCAGCCAGGTTGGGCCCTGATCTCGCTGATCTGTTCCCTCTCAGGGGTCTGTTGGGGTCCTTGGAGTCTCCCCGGAGACCTATAACCACACCAGCACCAGAACTTGAACGAATAGCTCGTTTCTTACTCAAGGCTCGGCCGTTTTTTATGGCAAGTCATTTTCCCCCCTGCATCCCCCTACTCAATCTTTAGAAAGCACTTCAAAGCGGCGCACCGCCTGTCGCCCTTGACGCTATTGCTGTTACTTTCCCGCTTAGCCACGTAGCACTCCCTTAGTCATAACAGAGGTCGAGAGAGAGAGAGAGAAAGAATGACCGAGTGAGCAGTAATGATGGCTTTGAAGAAGGACTTGGTGAGGTGTTAGAACAGGAAACTAGAGGGGGAAAGTTGGAGGCGATGCAATGCCAAGGTGCTGGATTTACCGTAAACCCTTCATCGCTGTAGGTTTCACGGTAAAAGCATTCACACTGGAGCACGGTTTTCTTTCAAAAGGACACGAGTTGTTACAAGGGTCAGATGGTGCTGCTAAATTCAAGAATAAGCACAAGGACCGACCGCTTCACAGCTCGCATTATTATTATTGATTTTAATGGCTATGATTGGTTGTTCAGGGTATTCCTTCACTTTTTGGGTCAGGTAATGGTATCGTAGAACTTGCAGTCATTATTTTAATCTAAAAAAGGATAAATAGGGTCGAAATAGGTCATGAATTGAGGTCATGAACTGATGACAGGACGTCCTTCTTCAGGATTTTCTGTCTTGTTCAATGCAGTCGTGATGGGTGGGATGGCTGAAGCCTTTGATGGATTGGAGCCCTGCCCAGGGTATTCCTTCACTTCAGCAGTGATTCCCACTGAAACCAGAACTAAATGAAATAAGAAAGTCATTTCCCAAACATTTACATACAACTGTACAGTATCAAACAAATAATTTCTACTTACTATACACCACTAATAAAGACTGACTTTATGCTTGTAAAGTAAGACAGACCGCTGGCAAGAAGTGTATATGGTGGAAGCTGCAGTACAGATGTGCTCTAGCCTACTTGTCAAGGTTAAGCGCCCCTGACCTTTAACCTTCCCCGAGCTTAGCCTACTTCTGAAACGCAGCCAGTCCAACCAGAATTCAAGGCGAGCTGCCATTCGCAAGCATACGTAGTTCAGAAATTTTCCATGCTTTTACTAGAGGACGTAGACAGCCATGAGTTGATCGTGTGGCCATATTTCTGTGTGAGTAGATTTGTCTTTGGCACACATTCGAAGCTTTTGTGAAACTATCCAGACCTAAAAGCCAGAAGCTCTCAGTTCCTGCCCAGCCTTACTATGTTCCTCTCGTGTTTCGTCTGGATCCTTCTATTTTTCACTTCATTTGCTGTTCGGCTATAAAAGCATTTCAGTTATGTTATGTTTTGCGAAAGCTTGTTTTGTTGCTTTTAATGACTTTCCACACAGAACACTGATGTTCTAACACAGCTTTAATAAAAGAACAAAGATCACGGCTAAGCGCACTTCCTTTGGTCGCTTGATTACTCTGATTAAACTAGCTGATTAATATATCTAGTTCAATTTGCAATTCAGCATGAACTTCACCAAGATAAGCAATGAAAAGACATCAGAGGACCTGAAAGATAAATAAAACAAAAAATATCAGGAGGATAGGAGTTAATAGAGGAGTAAAGCTTCGCATCAGAAACGACTCTGTAGGAAAAAATCACGATAAAGGAGGAACGTAGTAGAAATAGAAAGAGTTGTAAGCACAGGCAGACAGAAAGAGTTCTGGGAAGCGAGGGGGGGAATGTGAGGTAGCAGAGGTTATCCTCCAGCTGAGGAAACACTGAGCCTGGCAGCAATGGCTTGTTTGTGGTGAATCTCAAATCTGAGGCCAAAGAAAATGTTTGGGTACGATGCCCCTGCAATAAAACCCTCAGTCAACGAGGGAAATTGGGGTTTGACCTGCACATATAATCACTCTTCCTGTCTTACAATAAATATGTGTAGAGCAAATAGTGGATGCTTATGCTCATGTCTGCTTGTCGTAAATGAATACCTCAAGTCATGTTACAAATACACTAATGAGCAAAAATATGTGGATACCTAAACGTGAGCTTGTTACTGTACTATGGAAGTGCTTTCTATAAGATTTTGGACTGTGTTCATTTTTGAGCCAGATGTTTTGGGAGTCTTTCATGACAAATCAGTGTGGTTCACATTGTGTCAGGTGCTGTTGAAACCTCATTTCTTCAGACCTTTTGACATGGAACGATCCACTCATACAATCTGACACGTAGGATGTTTCAACAGGGTTCTGCCACCAACCTGAGGCATTGTTCAGGTCAGAAACACAAGCAACCCGTTGAGTGACGAGGGTATCAGGCTCTGTTCATCTCCTTTCTTTCAGGCGACTAGTGTAATGATAAATGGACCCGTCTTTCCTTTTAGCCTTTTCTTTTACGAGCAGAATTCCTGCCAGACTGTTTACAAACTCGGCCATTCATCACATTTGCTGTGATCTCTCACACAAACGCATGTACACAAACATAAATGCTAGGTCTAGCGGACAGCATTCCTGACTTCAGCGTCTCCTCTTCTTGGTTGGCAAGTGATGCAAGTAAATTTAGGCTAAAGCATTCCAGAAAACTTTGATTTACTTTAGGAAAAAGTGCAGGTACCCTCGTACCCCCAAATGTAATGGTAGCACTGCCTGTTCAGTTAAACATTGGCCTGATGTGGCAGCAGTAAGCTGAGTAAAACTCTGTTTTAATTCTCTTTAGTGTTACTGTAATTCTATGCTAATGGACCAGAATTCCATCATTCATCACCCGGCTACAGGTGGCAAAGTTGATTATGTATTTCTCACATACTAAAGCACAGTGTAGCTCAGTATGGGGCCTGGTTCTTGGCATACAGTATGTGATATAGGCAGCCGCTTTGGGGAAGGGGGGGGGGGGGGGGGATCACATGGGGTGCCCTACTATCAAAATTAAATTTAAAACAGATTTGCTATAACCATGATATAAACCAAAGCTTAATAAAAATAAGTAGATAATTTACATAATTAAATAAGGTATTGTTCTTAACATTAAAAAAAAAATTTTAAGTAAACAAATTATAAAAAAAATAATAAATAAATATTTGATATTAAAGTATATACTGTATATAAATGTATTTTATATATACAAATAATATAAAAATAATAATAAAAAATAAATATTTGGCATTAAAAATATTTTACCGTCAAATATTTCTCTTTTTTATTATTATTTATTTATTATTATTTTTAACTGCTTCATTCTGGTTAGGGTTGTATTTTTTTAACAAATAAATATATATATAATTTAAATGTTATATATTTTTTTACTGTCAAATATTTATTTTATTATTATTATTTTTCTAACCGCTTCATTCTGGTCAGGGTTGTGCTGGGACCTACGCCACCCAGAAACGTTTTGCTCAGGGCACGAACAGACCCTCAACAGAGAGCCGATTCATCACCAGGTGACACACTCGCGCTCGCATGTACTTTCTCTTTCATACCTATGGTTCATTTAGTGTAGCCAATTCATCTTCTGCAATCAATTTATCTTTTGGGAGGTGGAAGAAAACCAAAAAACCTGCAGGAAAATCATGCAGACATTAAGCAAACATGCAAAAACTGCTTTTTGACAGTGATCAGGATAAAGACTGGAACCCAGAACATCAGGAACCATGATGCTGTGCAGGACACATTATAACAAAAAGAGTGTGGAAACGTTTGAACGTTTTGGAAAATGTAATGAGAATAAGAATGTGTGATTTGTTCAGGACTTGTTGGGATCAATGCAGTCACGTTATGTAACAGTAACAGTGTGATTAGGCCATTCTGAAAGTGCCAGTTGTTATCAAGATGGAGGGGCAAATAATAATCTGATGCACAATAGCTTAAGTTACAGATTTGCCCCCAGAGAGTCAAAACTCAGCACAGTTCAATGACACAACACATCACTTTAATACTGGGCCAGCTGCTTCAACAGACTGCATCTGACCACAGCTGTGCATCCCTGGTTCTACCAAATACCTGAGGTAGGGCACACCAGAGCTGATGTCTCAAACTGGTCAGTTCAAATCTTGCAGGCTGATTCCTCATAACTTGGTGCCGCCTGCATAGAGACAGGGGATAATGGGATCAGTGCTGATCCACATATGAACTCGCCTCATGCAGGTGAAAAGATGCACACATGTCAAAGGGGGCGTGTGTTAGTCACGACTCTTCTCAGTTGGGATTGGAGGTCAACATCAGTAAAGAGGAAGCGTAATCCAATCAGTTAATTGGATACGACTAGATTGGGAGGAAAATTAATGGAAAAATCCACTGAATCCATTGTGCTCAGTATGTTCACTCAGATTGTGTGGAGCCAGGCCATTTATTTATCCACATATCTGCTCCTCTTCCATCACCTTCCCAGTATGTGTGAACACACCAATCCCGATCCATATGGACAGTAAATCCAGTCAGATGAAGGATCAAATCCAGAGTAGGCTTCGGAGACTAATGTCTGCTGATTCACAGACGTGTGCAGCTCCTAGGTGTAAAAATAACAGCAGCAGATTACATGCTCGAGATGCATGGCAGATACACCCCCTCCCCCACCTTCCTTCTTACCCGAAAGAAGGAGTGTGAGGAAACCAGAATGTATATTATATAACTGGAATGAGTATGATCGCTGGGAGACACAATGCTCTTGGAGCTGACAGCTAGGCCTGCGTGCTGCTCCAGCCAAAAGCTGAGGTATTGTGTAGTTATTACATGAAGCTTGTCTGTTCTGCCTGTTCTTTTCCCTGCACTACTTCCAACCTTTCCATCTCAGCTTTCAACACGTACAGAAGTTATAGAAGTTATCTCAGAATAACATCTGTACAAAGTTTATCACACTATAAAACACTGAGTAGGGACTGGTGACACCCGTCATAGAACAGTTGTAGCGCTTACTACTGATTTCCAAGCAGCCTCTGGGGAAGAGGGGTAAACTAGAAGCTTTGTGGATTGGGTGAGCATTGCATGGATGTGCAGCTGGATGTGAGCCTGAATTTACTATACTCTATTCCAGGTGTAAAGCACACCATCACTAGACTCAGGAGCAGTGGAAACAATGAGTGACAAATCAAGCATCCATAGTGGCAAGAAAAAACAACGGTTGCTAATTCTAACACACTCATTTCATTCTGTCATTTCCATATTAAACCTCACAATCCTGTCTAACATGTGCACGTCCAGCTAGTGAATAACCCAAAATCATGTGTGACAAGTCATGGTCAAGTTGTGAACAGAAACGCAGCGTATTTCAGAACGAAGCGTGTTGTAGTCTGTGCCATGTTCCTGTCAGCAAATCTTAAACTTATTCTCCAGACCTCCTACCACCCAACTCATTAAGGAACGGTGATCAGATTCCCGACAAATCCACAGCTCTGCCTCCCAGAGGTTCAGCACATAGAATTGTAACTCAACATAACTAATCATGTTGTAAAAACGGCCTATGGAAGAAATACGTTTATGGACTGTGTGCATGTTCGTTCCCAAAAAATGTGTGGAATCATGAGCAGGCATATAAAGTGTGTGTTTCTGGGAAATGCAGGGACTTGCAGAACATTTAAGATAAACACACTGAAACTACAGTGCTAATTTTTGCTGATATCAATTAGAAACATTCTTGTGGGTTGAAACATAAGTACCGTGACTTCCTCTATATAACCTTACTCTGGTTGCCCCCATTAGCATTTGCCTCATTTCACTTTGAAAGGTCGACCTAGTGTTTGTGCAAAATGTGTGTTAAGCGGTGTGTGTGTTGTTTTTTTTATTCAGACTGTATGCCCCATTGCTGGTACAGAAAAGTGGTGGCTCTGTTCTGGTGCTGCCACTTTCTGTTTGTTCTGGTTGGTGTTGCTGCCTTATTGTGGCCTGGATAACATGTATCTGTGCTCACGCTGCCCAGAGCTTCATACAACACTGCCTGGCATTTGCGAGCCAAGAGGACAGTCATGTGAGCCTTGGATCTATCCGTCTACATCAGCTGTCAGAAAAAGCTGTGACCACAGCAGGTATAATCATGACCACAGCTTGATCATTTTTATAAGTCACTTTATACTCCTAAAAATACTGAGCACAAGTCACACAAAGAGCATCACTCACCCATTTCTTTACTTACATACATCCTTCCCATGTTCTTTCCATGTATGCCCATGGTTCCTAAAACTTTAGCTTCTAAAAATATGGCAGTAAATGGTTTGGCTTTTCTAAATTGTCCTCAGTCTAAGAGAATGAGTGAGTGAGCAGATAGAACTGTGATGTCCTGCAAATGGTTGCCACCCTGGCCATGCCACTAAGTTGTGACAGACCTTTGTACACCTCAAAATGAATTATCTCACTGAATATATTTTAGACAACCTACATAACCTTATTTGAATGATTATTTGTTTTAAACAGTTAGAATCACTGAAATCTCAAAATTCCTATGACACACTACTGTAATAAGTTAATTACTGGCTGATTAATTGATCACATGGGTGATATAGGTGTTGTATAACCTAATAACCTGTATAACAGTAATGTTCATTTTAAATAACCTAATATTCTGTATAACATAATACAGTGTTAATTAAAAAATAACCTAATAACCTGTACAGCCTGTATAACAATACAGTGTATACCTGTTAACAATACAGTTAATAAACTGTATAACTTCTATACCAATAGTGTTAATTAAATACAACCTTATAACCTGTATAACAATAGTGATAATTAAAAAAGTAACCATATAACCTGTATAACAACAATAACCTGTGTAACCTGTATGTGATAATACAATGTTAATTAAAAAATAACCTAATAACCTGTATAACATACTACAATGTTAATTAAAAAATAACCTAATAACCTGTACAGCCTGTATAACAATAATGTTAATAAAAAAAATCTCATAACCTGTATATCATAATACAGTGTTAATTTTAAAAACATTGTTTTGTGTTTCCACACATTTTTCTGTCCTATATTGTGTTTTTCACTGCATTAAATGTGGTTCTTGTATTGGCTTAAAACTTTTGTGTTAAAACAGTCTGCTTACAAATCTCTTTGATAAAGCGTTTTCTGACCTCACTGTCTTTTCTGTTTAGGATTATAAAGAAGGAAGTCTAATCCAATTAAATCCCTTCTGAGATTTAATACATTGTAGATTTGGTTCTGAGCAACAGGATCTCACAACTGCAAATGCGTAACAGTTAGCGTGACTCAACTCTTCAAGAAGTTACAAACAATTAAGGTTCATACTAGAACTGTATTTTTAAGAAACCCCTGAAAAATTCTTTCTGATCATTTAATTGCTTTACTTTTATGTAAATTACATATTACTGCTAGAATATTTAGCTTGAGTAGCTTGGCATGTGTTCTGGCAGCTGGCATAACAAGAATTAGGCTACATGCATTACCATCTACAAGCATTTGCTCTTCTGATCAGCTACCAGCATTAACTGGACCAGCTACAGATTGACCTCTGCCTGTCACACCACCCTTTCTGGCGGAGGAGAACTTCAGCCTTGGCAGGGTAGGACTATCGTAATAGATCTCTGTGCCACCCAAGCACCGCTTTTTACTAACTCAGACCAGCCTGACCATGCTGGTCACCCAGCTAAAGGTTATCTTGACTGGATCAGGATCATGCTGATTTGATGTTGATGAGGTTTGTTTTTGTTTAGTTTTTTTTTTTAACTTTGTTCTCAAAGCTAATCAGGCTCCGTTTATGGTGTTCAGAATGTCTTTTGTTATTCTTTGGCTAAGCTGTAGCTCTGAGCTAACCATTCACGCTTGTGGTCTGAACTATTTGGCTTAACATATTGATAGCGTTGTGACAGATCTGACTTTCATGGAAATTTTTGTTCTCTGTTCACACTGGCAAATGGCAGCTGTTTTTTAAACACATTTTTGTGGCTAACCCCTCAAACTTCAGTTTTTCCCTAATCAACAGTTTTGCACATGCAAACACGCACCTAGGAAGAAATTTTAAACATGTATTTAAAAATCTCAGCATTTTGTTCGTGTTTATCAATGCTTTACAAACACACAATCAAAATCATGCAGCTCGGCTCGTGCCCTGGACAGCCTGGGTTCTGCCATCCCTACCCCTTAGACAGCCAAACATGTCTGTGCAGATGCCTGATTATTAATTATTAATAATTCATTATCAGCTGAAGCCTTGGCCTTTACGCACTGAAATTCCTCCCGATTTCTTGAATTGTTTAATGATATTCTGCACTGTAGAGGGAGAAATATGCAAATCTCTTCCAATCTTTCTTTGAGTTTCATTGTTTTTAAACATTTCAATAATTTTCTCACACATTTGTTGACAAACTGGAGATCCTCTGATCATCTTTGCTCATCAGAGACTCAGCCTTTCCTGGATGCTGCTTTTGTACCAAATCATGATTACAATCACCTGTTGACATCAGCTGTTTGGAATCACATAATTATTTAGTTTGTTCACCTCATTACTAGCCCTAAATTGCCTCCGTCCCAACTTTTTTTGGAATGTGTTGCAGGCCTGAAATGCAGGAGTGGATGTTTATTAATAAATGAAATGAAGTTGAGCAGATAAAATATGAAATATCTTGGGTTCAAACTGTCTGCAATCAAATATGTCAAATAAAGTCCAAGTAAATGTAAGGAACACTGCATTTTTATTTGATTTGCATTTTTCATACTGTCCCAACTTTTTTTGATTTGAGGTTGTAATAGGAGAGACATTGTAGGAATAGAAATGTCCTTTTTGGAACTTTCCACGGGTAAACAGGTGACAAGTGATGTTATCTTGATTAAGTGCAGTCATGGCCAAAAATATGGGCACCCCTGCGCCCCCTTTTTTCCAGAAAATGCACCATATAAGAAATGTGTATGTGAATACCAGAGCATTTGAAATTGCAACAATTCCCTGCCAGAATTATTGACCATGACTGAATAAAAGAAGCCTTGACAAACTGTTTGGGTGTTTTCATCATTTTACCATCTACAGACTATAACATTAATAAAAGGTTTAGTATAAAACATGTAAATAAATCATTTACTGTATTTCTCAGTGGAGAATAGGTTTTTTTTTATTTAACTGTTATTCTTTTTACAATAAACACACCTTCGTGTTAGTATCTTTCTCTCACCTGTTGTCTCAGGTTTTCTCACCTGTCTCCTGTATTTAATGAACTCCGAGCATTTATGTTTGTTTGTTTTTTTGTAAAGAATTTCCTTTTATACACTTTTCAAATAGCTTCTTGACATAAAGTTGATGCCTAATTATGGATTTATGGACTTGATGACCTTAAAAAACGACGATAGTAACCATGTGCTACATCTAGGGTCGAATGGGAGTGTGATTTCTCTTGCTTACTCATTTCATCTGTGTGCTAGTTGATTCCAGATAAGTTTAATTGTTTGCTCACTCAGTACATTCGGGCCAGTGTTTTATTCTGTTTGTTTTTCTTTATGATTGGATGTGATATGCAATATGTGTGTTTTGTTTGCTCTAGGATTTTTCTTCAGATCTTAAATAGTCACAGAAATTAAAACAACAACCAGATCCACTGCCTCATAAGAGGAAAATGATGATGCTCGGTTATGAGCATTTTGTTTATGTAATGAACTGTATAAGAACAAGGTGATCAAAAGTAGAAATTGGAAGCTGTGTGATAACTTTAATCTGCCATTTCTTCTTTTTGCTCTACAGATCCTGCCGGTATATCTGTAAGCACCTGTCTCTCAGAATCTTTGGATCACATGGGCTGTAGCAATGGCCAATAGTGGACACATTTTTCAACTGCTGTACTGACAATTATTTAAAGTCAGGTGTTTATGAATAGTTATAATCGGTCTGTAGTTTCTGTATGCAACTGTAACGGACTACAAGCCCTCAAGCATCAACTTAAGCAGAAGTATTGGAGACACATGATACCATTTCTGTTTAAACACTGACACCAACAGGTCAGCCCAAAACATACATGAAGGTGAGGTGCTTCCTGACAGGTGTGCTATCTACCATGCTTCATACCAAGTACTAATATTCTGGCCATAGTGATGCTGTTGGTTGTCAACTACATATACAGTGAATTCAGTAAGTATTCTGAGCTCTTGACCTTGTTCCACCGTTGAGTAACATGCATATGACAGCTCGCTTAGAGTTTTCTAAGCATCATGTAAAGGACAGCAGAACAAAGATTTTTTTTCTCTGTCCTAACTTTTTATGAATGTTTATTTATTTATTTATTTATTTATTTATGAGGATTTTAACGTTATGTTTTACACACTTTGGTTACATTCATAACAGAACAGGTAGTTACTGGTTACACAAGATTCATCAGTTCACAAGTTTAATGTCAAACACACTCATGGACAATTTTGTAACTGTGGGAGGAAACCGGAGCTCCCGGAGGAAACCCACGCAGACACGGGGCGAACATTCAAACTCCACACAGAAAGAACATAGACCACCCCACCTAGGGATCACACCCAGGACCTTCTTGCTGTAAGGCGACAGTGCTACCCACCGTGCCACTGTGCCACCCCTTTTATAAATGTGTTGCTGGCATCAAATTTAAAATTGTAAAAATGTATTTATAATAATAATTTAATAATTATATGTATTTATAATAATAATTAAATTATTTATAATTAATTATTTAATAATTTATTTTGATAATAAATATTAAACAATTTATAATAATAATTTAAATTGTAATTAATATTTATTAATCAATAATATATTTGACTAATCAAATTTGGAAAAAAAAATTTAAACTCATAACAAATTCATACAAATTCTTTATTTTTTTCCAATGATTCAGTTACCAAAAAGAAACGTTGCAGAAATTAGTAAAATCATAATCATGAAACTACCACAGTGTAACAGTGTGTCCATGCATTTTATTTGTATATGTGTATTTTCTGTGTGTATGTAACATGTAACATGACTAATAAACCTATTGCTACTGTAAACGCCAGAGAAAATATTTCCACATGATTTATTGGGGTTAAAACATTTCACTCTGATGCTTCTGCGTAGCTGAATTGTGTATTAATGATTGTGAAGTTTGCCCTTCAGACTCTGCACATACCTCCTACACAGGCCAAATCTAAACCTATACATCTTTATTAAAAGTGATGCTTTGTTGAAAGTGATCCGTATGGGCCCGCTTCCAGTTATGAGTGCCAATTTAGAGGTCAGCCACAAAACCTCCCTGAAATCTTTCTTTCATCTGATTGTCAATGAGCTGCTGTGTTTCCTCCGACCGTACGACTGTTTTACCCTCCTTTATCACTGACATATTACTCTGGCCTTTTTGCAATATATCTTGCATTGAATGGATGCCATCCATGTGGTTGGGTGGTCCATGTTCGATGTGACCCTAATGCGACTCTTACTTTGTCCCTCTTTGAGCAACGGGATGTGCATAATGAACTTTTAACACTGCTGGAACAGGGGGATGGTACATTTTACTGACCATTACATCGAAATGTTCACACTATACTGTCTCTTCAAGAAAGAATGAAATGCAACCAGTGACCTGCTAAAATGTGTGTGTGTGTGTGTGTGTGTGTGTGTGTGTGTGTGTGTTTTAAAAGACATCACTAAATTATAGTTCCAGTTGAATATATAGTTCTACAATTTTGGCTTGTTCAGTAAAATACTATTTTATAGCATAGCACACACATACAGCATTAGCATTAGACCTGTGCTGTTTTATGTAAGTGATGCTTTACACTGTAACTACCTTGTTTCTGTTGTTGTTTTATTTTTCAGGTTTTGTTTCCAGGGCTTTAGGTCAGGATCTGGTTTCCTCAGAATCACTGGGCACATTGCAGTAATACAGCCTGGACAGGACAGTGTCTCTTCAGAATAGTAATTTTCCAGAACATTCTGTCTTCCCCTGATTGTATCCACCAATCTTTTTGCTGGCCATCCTCTTCCTTTTTTTTTACCTTCAATTCTTTTTAGCATAACTGTCTATTCAATTGTCAGTGAACTGGTTCTTCTCATAATGTGTCCACAATAAAAGAGCTTCAGGACGGCCAAAGCCCTGTAATGGACTGGCACCATGTCCAGGGTGTTCCTACCTTGACCACGATGAAGCAGTAATGAAATGAGAAAGGAGGTAAATAATGTATTCTTAGTGTGTGCCTAGTTTTAAACTTTTAGTCACCGCAGGCTATTTTCAATTATTTTTTGTGTCACAGCGCCACCACATGGTGGAGCATAAAGGCAGAAGAAGGCGATCCTGAACCTCATCTAATAATTATAAATAATAACAGGCAGTGAAAATTAGTTTCAGAATTACACAAATTATTTAAGTGAATTTTCAATAATTAAAAATGCACATTTTAAATAATTTAAATTGAAAACATTAAATTATTAACGGTGCTTGAAACCATCCAAATATGCTAAATTAGTTCTAACCTCAACACTTGGGGTAAATTGGAACGTCGATTGCCAGCTTTCAGTTGTTGTCCTTATAAATGCTCATTAAACAAAATGGGCAAAAGTTTTCTCAGACAGAGGGGGAAGAGTTTGGGGGGTTTGGGGGTGTTCAACAATATCATGGTGTAGTCCGTAAAACCACTAGAGGGAGCCACAATCTTAACTATACATAATCAAGTTCACTTCATCATTAAAATACTGTAGTATGACCAATTCAAAATGAAAAACCTTTATTAATATTAAAACTATAATTACATAATTTTATAATATCATTTAACTTTCTCTTTTAGAGAGCCTTTTAAATACTTGTCTGTGATTGTAATTGACTACACTTGATAGCTCTTTGTGCCCATATCAAAGAGGGATATTATAATTGCACCCATTACAAAGTACATGGAACAGTGGTCTCTTGTTATGTTTTAGCATAAAATCATAACCATTTGCTCATATAGATTACTGTAAAAATGTAATATTCTAATATTGCCTTTAAATTTACATTTTCATTTACATTTTCAGCATTTAGCATACGCTCTTATCCAGAGCGACTTACAGAAGTGCTTCTATAGTGAACATTTCATTTCTCAAGTTTAGGAAAACAACAGTCAAAGAACACAAATCTGCTAAAACCTGTTAGAACCAAAGTGCCTTTTTTTTTTTTTTTTTTTTTGAAATGGAGAAGAATGGAACAAAATGTTAGTAAATAAGTACAAGTCAGCCTAAGTGTTTAGTAAAAAGGTGATTTTTTTTAATCGTTTTTTAAAGACAGCAAGAGACTCAGATGTTCGGACAGACAGAGGAAGTTCATTCCACCACTTCGGCGCTAGAACAGAGAACAGCCTTGATGCTTGTCTTCCTTTAGTCCTGGATGGGGGCTCAAGTCGAGCGAGACTAGAGGCTCGGAGGTTGCGTGGTACAGAGCGGGGTTTGATTAGGCCACGAAGGTAGCTTGGGGCTGGTCCATTTTTGGCTTTGTAGGCGAGCGTCATTGTTTTAAACTGAATGCGTGCAGCTACAGGAAGCCAGTGAAGAGAACGTAGCAGTGGGGTGATGTGGCAGTGTTTGGGTTGGTTAAAAACCAGACGTGCAGCTGCATTTTGAATGAGCTGTAAGGGTTTAATCGAGACTAATGTTAGTAATACAATGCAAAAAACATAAATCATAAACATTTTATTATTATATGTGAACCTTATTAAAGCTGGGAAAGTGGGAAAAGAAAAATATTTGGTAAAGTTATTTGATAGTTTATAAATTTTTTTATATTCTGTGCGTGTATGATTTCATACATTTATGACAGGGTAAATAAATGTTCTGGTATAATGTCCACATCGGCCTATATGGCATCATTTATTGCTGTTATTTGCTGAGGTTGTGAGCTTTTTGCATAATATAGCAGTTTATCTAAGACTGAGAGTCATATAGCAAACCCTGAACTGTATTGTCAAATATAATGTCTGGGTTCTTATACTGAAATACAGATTATAAAATGTATCTTTAAAGTTCATCAACAGCTTATTTAAACTACTGCAATAGTAATGAAAAGTGCTGCCAAATCCAGAGACAGTTACGACTGCGTCACTTTGGTTGACAGACGTTATCATCTGTTGTATTTTCAAAGCAAAGACTCATTAGGAGAACACAAAATCTGAGGCTGTCATTTGCTGATTCACTCCACTGCTTATTAGGACCAAATTAGCATCAGTATTGCTTTGGTTGTGTAAAATAATAGGCAAAAATGAGCTAACACTACAGCTGCTGCAGGTGAGAATTGATTGCTGTTGAATTAAGAATAAACTGATGAGTCTAAAGTCTGCAAACAAATAAATATTTCACCCTGAGATTTTAATCATTTCTGCAAATGTCCTTTTTCTGTGAATAAACAATAAGAGAACACACATCTCTGCCCAGGAGAAACAAACCTTTAACAAATGTGACTTTTCTTGTATGGCAGCTTTTAAGCTCATAGTAATGTAAAGCTGATCATTCAGACATATTTCATTTTAGCATAAACTAACTACCTCTATTGATATGGGCACAGAGAAATAACCAGCTGTAGTCAATAATGAGGAATTAGGAGATAATTAGAATTCATTGTTTTATAGCAAAGGCATGCAGTATGGGTGACTGTGTATCATGTATTTTGATGCTATCTTTTAAAAATGACATTTAATTTCATTGAAAATTAGTCACTAGTGCCCAGACTACTTTGGGGAGTTTGCTCAGGGGTGAACATGTCAAATCCTCTCCTCAGAGACCAGAGTCCAATAAATTCTGTCTGAAGTATCTTCACAACGTTTTAATGAGACAAATCTGTATCCTAACATCCTCCTAGTTGTGCAGCAATCTGTCCAAACAGCCATCTGTACCTGTTTACCTGTTTCATCTGATGGAGCCAAAGAAATATCTGTCTAACTGTCATGCAGGACAGCAGCTGTCCACCTCCCAGCATGCAATCTGTTTGGAAATTACATAAGATGGGTACATTAAAAATACATTTACAAAAAGTAGTTTGTACATTTTGTCAGCATCTGTATTTATACACTGATTATAAGAGTTAGGAGGACATGCCTCTAATCATCTCTAATCTCTATTATTTTTAGAAAACCATAATAAACATGTAAAATAGTCCAAATTGTTCTCAAACAATGTGTATTTTAGTGATTCAGTCACAGAAAAAGAACAGTTTGAATCCATTACAATATCAACACAGCAGTAAGTTCCTTCCAAGTGTAAACTGTTGACTTTAACTGTATGTAACATGAGACAGGAGAGGTTGGAGTGGAGAACGTAAATAAAGGTTTCTTCAGTCCAACAATGAAGGTTTGTTAGTATAATTAAACTGTGGAGAGCAATAATTATCCACATGCTTATTATCTGCTACTGTAAAGTGGAACAGTGAGTGAAGAAAAAAACTTTCAAAACAGAGCTGCTGGTATTTGTATACAGTACACATCATATCCGCCGTGATTTATGCATCAAAAAATGTAACCTAAATTGTGCAAACATGAAAACATCATCAAAATAGGCTGATTTACTGAACTGCTGAAGAGTAAGCATATTTTGATGTACAGTGGTGGCCAAATGTCTCACACCACCAGTGAAAATGCTGTTATTTAATGCTATTGTTCATTTATTTTAAATGTAATACTGTAGAAATATCAGTTTGTTCTAGAAACTTTGCAACAACGACTTAAAGACCTAAATTCCTTTCCTTTAAAGCCACCTGGCCTAAACTTTATCAAGCATTTAAGGAAGCACTGTGTTCTAAGTTCTGGCTAAAACTATACATGTCACCTCTGTGAATTACAAAAAAAAAGAAAGAAAAAAAAACACTTAATCAGCCAAAAATCTGCTTATTCAGCACAAGTGAGTATCAGCAATAGAAGAGGTAGATAAAAATACTTACTCTGCAAGTAATCTCATAACTTTTGGAAAATGTCTCCTATTTATGTGTCCTTCATCATAATATACTATTAGATAGATAGATAGATAGATAGATAGATAGATAGATAGATAGATAGATAGATAGATAGATACCCAGGACCTTCTTGCTGTGAGAGTGACACTACTACCCACCAAGCCATCGTGCCGCTCCCATTAAGATAAATTAGCATACCTAAGGTTTGGTTAGTCACTAATGTTGGATATATTTCAATATATGTTTTATATATATATTTATATATATTTATATATATATATGGCACTGTCGCCTCACAGCAAGAAGGTTCTGGGTTTGATGCACAGGCGGGGTGGTCTGTGGAGTTTGCATGTTCTCCCCATGTCTGCGTGGGTTTCCTCCAGGAGCTCCGGTTTCCTCCCACAGTCCAAGGACATGCAAGTGAGGTGAACTGGAGACAATAAACTAATAAAATAAATAAATAAATGTATCTAAATGGCGACATATTCCCACGTACACTTTTAGGCTTTGTGTCAAACATTTCCAGAAAAGTGGAGCCTGTTAAAGTCGCAAACCCGTTTCTTTCTTCACTACTCATGGTTTTGGAACGGGATGTCCAACAAGCTCACGACGTTCATGTGTCCGCATACTTCTGATCATGGACAGTAGAAAGTGGATGTCAGATTAGGAGGCGGGTCGAGCAGGTGCGCAAAGATCACCAATGAGACGCGTGTTCACCACTGGCCGCCACTTTCAGCGCGGAGCCGCTAAACTGCGCTGTGTGGACGGAAGACTGTGATCTGTATGTGCGCAGGACTTGGCTGTGTTTGTACACACGACCGAGTTGTGTTGTACGGATGATTGCGCTGTGTGAGTACCGAGATCTGTGCGGAGGACTGCGCCCTGTCCTGCGCCCTGTCCTGCATGTTTGCGGAAGGATAAAGCGTATGTACGGAAGACTGCGCTCTGTGCTGCTCGGCGGTATGCGCACAGACAGCTCGTGCTGTTGAATGCACCGGAACGTGACAGCGCCGGAGAAATGGAAAGCACGTCGTGCGTTTGGTCTGGACTGGTCGGCAGCTCGGTTTTCGGCTGACAGCAGCTCTTGTCGGTTTTTGGAAGACAGAAGGAAAAGCCATGGAGAAGCAAGTGAGAGGGACGTCTCGGAAATCCGAAACCATTAAACACAAGGACAAGAAGCGAGGGTCTAACAGACCGTTCCGAAAGAAGTCGTTCAAATCCGTGGTGACCAAGATTTTCCAAAGTTTAGGCGTGTTACGCTGGGGAGGGATCCCAAAAGAGACGCTGGAAGCTGAGGACGACGATGGAGGGTTCCGGGCAGGAACGCAGTGCATTAATTCCCTAAATGGGAAAGAAGAGGACAGGACGAGTTTAATGAAAACCTCCACTTTACAGTCGCGCTCGTCTTTAAAAGAGCGGCTCTCGTTATCCTACGGGGATAAAACTCCGGGAGTTTTGGGTCTGAAGAACCACGGGAACACCTGCTTCCTGAACGCGGTGGTGCAGTGTCTGAGCAACACCGACCTGCTGGCGGAGTACTTGGGGTTGGAACACTACAAGTCGGATCTAGGTGAGAAGCTGGTGAGGAATGAAGATGTACCGGGAGAGGTGACCGAGCAGCTGGCATCTCTGGTCAGGGCGCTTTGGACTCTGGAGTACACCCCACAACTCTCTGTGGAGTTTAAGGTGATAGAAGATCTCCTCTTTCATTTTTACAACATTCAGGGACCTTTTGAAGTGCTTATCAAGTTAGTTAGTTAGTTGGGGCAGTCAGCATTCCAATTCATTTCAAAGGTTTGAATAGAACTAATGTAAGGACCTTTTTTAATCACACAGTTCTGTCAGACTGAGAAATAGTGAAGTGTCATTATTTACTCCAGAGTTTGCTTTTCCACACCTTTAAAGTCCACTGGTTGGTTGGTGTGCTTTCCAATTCCAGCCAACACTTGAACTTGCTTGAACTTGAAAATGACTGGCACCAGGAGCTTGAATTCAATCATTGGTGATGCCATATTCAGTCCTACAAGTTTGCTAAAGAGTGTTATGTTATAGAAGAGTTAAATTCTGTGGCTGCAAGGGTAGTGCTGCTAAAGTCATACATTATATTTATAACTCAAGTACATTTCAAAGTTAAACAATAGAATGGTTAATATGTATTTACAGTCAATCCCTGCTCATCAAAAAGGATTTAATCATAGGGTGTACATGAAAACCACAGCATTCTGCAGATCTTGTCACTTGATGTCACGTCTACACTACCTGAAATTGCCCTGTGACTTACGACACATCTGCTTACAGATGCCATGAAATAACACAAGCTATTGTAGGTCAGATGGGCTTAATGAAGGCCTTGCTTTACAGCAGGACGGTTTACTGTAGGCAATAAAATTACCCTGCAATTTGAAGTATTTACTTAGTAAAACCCTCAATCATCGGACACAAACCATCATCACTGATGAGATAAGCTAACAAGACTTTGAGAAATGTTTCAAAAACTAAAGTAAACTGCTGAACAGCTGACTGTGTTTTCGTTTCTGTGATTAATATAAGCCTTGATTAAGTGCAGCCTATTTTAAATCAGGGTAAACAGGAACGTAATGACATAATGAGAGCACTGGAACCTTGGTATTGTGTGTGAACAGCTTAAACTGCAGAAAGCACAAGGTAACTAAAACGCTGAACAAGCAGCTTAAAGTAACGAGTGTCTGTATGACTTTTTAATCGAAACACCTTTAGAACTCTACATCTAAGTGTGGGTTTATAGTCATTTTATAACAGTTATGTGTTTCTAACAGTAGCTCGGTAGGATACTTTGTTTTTATTATGGACTGTTACATTTCTACTGCAAGTTAGCCTTTTTTGACTCAAAAGATTCTTTGAGTGCTTCAGAACATCAGACCAATGTTTAAAACACTGTGAATGTTCAGAGTTTTGATGCAAAAGCCTTTCAAAAGTTTTTTTTCTTCCTTTTTGTATTGTTGTATTTTGTGCATTGTCCCAGTTTGGATGCACCTAATATCCACATGCGGTCTTGCAAACTCTGCCGGCTTATTAGAAAACGGCCACAGGCTATCATTCTTTCACCAACATGTATAAAACACTCGGCTGCATCTTTACACAAACCTCAGCACATTTGGAGGATCACACTTATTTCTGCTTACTTTTCCACCACTTCTGGGTACCTTGACCAGACCAGTAGAAGTTTACAACATACTGTTTTTGTTGAGACAGGGTTATATCACTTAGCACTTGTCCTGTAAGGTCATTCTATCTTTGTCAGTAAGCTTTGACTTTGCTGGTTTGTCCTGGTGACTGAAGTCTCTACTGTGCACTGCATACCACTTAGCATCTTGACTTCCCCATTTAATGATAATAATATTGGCTTCTCCAATTTTCAGCATGGTTAAACTGTAGTGGTCAATCTTTAACAAGAGTTAGAACAAGCCATTAAGAAAACGTTGAAGTACAATATACTAATCTAAAAAGTAGCTGTCTTAAGTACCTGTAAACAGCTTGCAAAATGTGTTTCTTCTTTAATATTTAAGGTTAAAATTTTAAGCATATTGTTGTGAGTAGTGTGAGGTTTGGGACGCAGCCCTTCACCTCACTGGCTGAAGCAGCATCTGTCCGTATGGTATAGCATGTAATATTTGATTCTGAATTATGTCATATATCATGCACTGTATCAAACAGCAGGTTTGTGCTAATCACTGCTTGTCTGTCTATTTTGTGCAGAAATTAGATATATTATATTATTATTATTATATTATATAATATTTTGCAGTAAAATATAAAGTTTTTACATTTATTATGACCTATGAGGGACAGCCTGAGTTTGTAAGCAATGTCTAATAATTTGTGTACAGTGAGGCCCGTCACCAGCAAATAATCTTTCATTTAAATTACAGAATCATCAGAAATAAATGATCGCTAGAACTTAAGTCACTTGATGTGAACTGTTTTGTGTTTCTCAAAGTTACAGTGTTCTTCAGACTTCAGTCACTAGATAAAAAACAATGACTTTATGGTCAGATCTAGAGGGCACCTAGCTCTAATTTTCTCATTGTAACAAACTCGGGGATGATTTCACCCCACCAGTATAACTGGGTGTGTTCGGTTAAAAGAAATAAATACCTGCTGACTCTTTGTGTGCTGTTGCCTCTGTTTTTAATAGCCTGGAACCTGACCTGTCACAGCTAAATTCTTAGCATAGCTTTGGAGATAAGAGTGTTTGGATGTTTCCCACAGCAGAAACTCAAACAAAGCGGTCGTTAAATGGTCAAATGAATCTGACTGTCTTTATTATCTAAAGACCATTTTACCAGCATAGCGTACGTTACCGCATCACTGCTGAGTCACAGCAGGACAGAAGGAAGTATGATTTTGAGAGGTGAGAACACAGCCAGACAAGAGAAATACAGAAATCCACATTTAGGCTTCAAAACACGGGCAGGTAGAGAGAAAAAACAGAAACTACCAACCAAGGACAGATAACACAGATAACACAACCATGATGTGAATTTCTTTTTAAGTGCCAAAAGTATATGGTCACACAAAATCACTTATATGAAATAGATTACATTTACATTTTCGGCATTTAGCAGACGCCTTTATCCAAAGCGACTTACAGTACTGTGACAGTATACTGTCCAAGCAATTGAGGGTTAAGGGCCTTGCTCAAGGGCCCAACAGTGGAAACCTGGCATTGGTGAGGCTTAAACCAGCGACCTTTGGATTACTAGTCCAGTACCTTAACCATTAGGCTACAACTACCCTACGATTAGATTAGATGCTTTCAAGTTTGTTGCAGCAGTTTGGGGTTCTTTCCTATTCCAGCATGACTGTGTATAAAGTCTAGAAAAACAAGCTTATGAAAAAAAAGTTTCAAATGTCCTGTGCAGAACCTGTAAATGGATGAACATGTATTCTGCACTTTATAAATCAGGCACTTATGGCAGAGTGGTAAAACAGAAGCCACTTGGCAGCCCGCTTTGAGTTTGCTAAATGACGTGACGAAAAAGATTCTCTGTTGTGATGAGCCAAGTAATGTCCAAGTAATAAAAATGTTATTGTAGGAAGTTGAAAGTTCACTTCAGCTGTGTGTTGTGTGTTTAAGAAAGCAGTACACACCTTAACCACTAAATGCTTTCAGTTATTAAATTCCCTCTATTTACTGCAGGACTGACTGACCTCACCCATTACAGAGAATTGTTTTTATTGTTATAATAGCCTTTCCTAAGGAGTCGACTCTTTCACAGATTCATTTTTTACTTAATACAACTATTTAAAGCAGTTCCATATGGGAGGTTATAAAAGTACCTGTCTCTGTATCTGTTATGATTTCTTTACTGACTGTTGACCTTGAAAATGGATCTGATTGGAGCTCCATTAGTATATTTTGGTGCTGATACTGAATTACTTTGAGCACAGTGTCAGCCCGCAGGCTGTGTGAATGGTTTTCTGATAAAAGAGAAAGGATGTTGCATTGTCTGGGCAGACGTTGGCATTATTTAACGTGCCCAACCTAAACTGAAATTCAATTATTAGATCAGGGGTGTCAAACTCATTGTCACAGAGGGCCACATCTGCATTATGCTGGTCCTGAAAGGGCCGATTGTAACGTGTCCTGATGTGATTGCAGTCGCCTTTTAAGTCTTGGACAATTTGATGTTTTTCTTGGAGGCAGAATTCTGTGTTTGGTGTCAAAATGCGAAATTTATACTGTACATTTATAATGTATATCTACATTTATATTGTACTCCTTTACCACAGACATGGCCTCATAACACAAGAGACGTACCAGTTTATCTTCTTAAAGCACAAACTTGTTTTCACTTTCCCATCTTTCATTAAATTTCCTCCTTTTGCTTCAGTTTTATCTTCTTGTACATTTTGGGATTATTTGTAAATATTTCTCAACATCACTTGTTGGAAAACCGCCTCAGTTAAACACTGATGTGGAAACTCTGCCATCTAGTGGCGGGATGCGGTCACTTTGCGGGTCACAAAATCGGCATGCATTGTGGGAGATGCAGTTTATGTGCGATTTTACAGTGTATTTTAAGACAATCATACGTCTTTTAAGCTCTCGCGGGCCACATAAAATGACGTGGCGGGCCGGATTTGGCCTGCAGGCCTTGAGTTTGACACATGTGGACTAGAAGGGTGTTCCAATACTTTTGTTTATATATTGTATATTAAATAATAGAAAACAAAGCAGGAATTACTACTTGTTTTTACCCTGTATGTTTATCAAAGAATGACTGAAATATTTCACATTATTTTACTATTTCTTAGCTTTTGTGGATAATCGTTAGGTTATGTGTGACCATGTTTGGTTGGTAGAGTAGGTGAATGTTTGAATGGTCAATCCGAGAGCACCTTGGTGATGTATCCACATTTAGATTTTACTCTACATTGCATCCTATTGTGTACAGTTCATTTAATGACATTATTTTTATCATTATATCTTCTTACCACTTTATTAGAAGCGATCTGGGCTACATTCAAATGAATTTAAAGATAGACTAACTCATGATCACTAATTTTTCATTTTTTTACTTTTCCATAAAGAAAAGGTACAGATGGTGCCACTTATATTTCAGTCTGCCAAAAAAGGCCACGAGATCCTGGTGGGACTGAGTTTAAAATAGTCTAGCGTATGGAACCGAAAAAAATGGGCTTGGCACATGCTAATTGCCTCGATTAGCATGCACTCAGTCGCTTGATGTGACAGTGCCATTTTTTGTTAGCTAGAGAACTGTAAAGACTCAAATAAGATTGCTTGGTGTTGATTACTCACTTCTTATGCTAACAAAGCCATCATCAGAAGTGAGTAAACATCACTCAGCTATGCAGCAGAATGCTGTTTACATCCTCCAGCTGGTCCCTTTTTTTGCATCCCGGTTTCTAACAAGCTGGTGATTTCTGTATTAGATTGCTGACTGGTGTTTTTGTACATCATGACTATTTAACAGGATTTATTTATTTATTAGGATTTTAACGTCATGTTTTGCACTTCGGTTACATTCATGACAGGACAGGTAGCTACTGGTTACAGAAGATTCATCAGTTTGTGTCTTTAATATCAAACACGGTCATGTAGCTCTCATTCACCTCACTTGCATGTTTCTGGACTGGGGGAGGAAACCAGAGCACCTGGAGGAAACCCAGGTAGACACGGGGAGAACACTCACCCGGACCACTCCACCTGGGAATCGAACCCAGGACCTTCTTGCTGTAAGACGACAATGCTATCCACTTAGCCACCATGCCGCCCATTTGGCAGAATAAGTAGACAGCACACAAATTGGATGCAAAAGGAACATGTTTAATCCATGATGCTGTAGCGTTTGTTTGTGTTCAATTGTGTCCAGTTGTGCTTTTTATTTATGTTTTGGATGTGAATTTTTAATAAGTGATTTTAATATCCACTGAAGAGGGAAAATAAAAGCTTTATAGATATTCTGGGTCACCTTTGTGTTGCTTCTCAATTGCAGATGATTGTGTCCAAGTATGGTGCGCAGTTCCGAGGGAATTCCCAGCACGATGCTCTGGAGTTCCTGCTGTGGCTGCTTGATCAGATCCATGAAGATGTAAACTCATCTTCGTCACCCTGTGGAAACAACCGGAGCAAAACCAGTGGAAAGGTCAGTTTACTAGGTTTACTAAGTTTTCTAACGGTTTGAGTAAGTCATTGGGTCATTTTAAACATGACCTGTCAGCGTGAGTGGAAAATGTGAAAAGAACAATAAACAATTAATGTATGCATACACACACACACACACACACACACATCACTTTTCTTCATAGTTACCTTCCGATGCATTTTTCCCAGCGTCAAACCAACTTTTTAAGTAGCCACTGATGCATCCGCTGCTTTCACATCATCATCACATGAAAATCTTCTTCCACTGAAAGCTTATTTGAGCATCCAAAAAGGTGGAAATCAGGTGGTGCTAAATTCGGACTATAAGGTCTTTCAGACATGACCGATTACTACTCCTCCCACCCTCACCGCTTCCAACCAAAATACAAAAGTTTGAAAGCTTTTTGTATATACATATACACCTTATTTTACAAACACACAAAATACCTTGTACTAAGTGAATAAGCAGCAACTTTACTGTAACAGAATCATGAAGTTTTGAATACAAAGTGCTTATAAGCACAGTTTTTATCGCTGCTATTTTCCACTCTTGTTAAACTTAGAAAGTAAGAACAAAATGCATCTTTACTTTGTGATTCAGGCTGCCAACTTTATCCTGGCTGTGGTTTATTTTTGAGACTGAAGTCTGAATGTGGTTATATGAGGTGTTTATTGCACTACATTGGCTGTAGAACTTTTATATTGTGTCCTAAGTAGTGAGCCTTTGCTTTTAAAAATCCACTACTGAGTTGGTTTTTTTGGAGGAGGATCATGGGTAAACAAATGAAAATGTAAAACACAGAGCATTCTTTGATGTCAAATATTTACATACATTTGAGGATGACCATAGTTCTGACCTCAATATGTGGACGGAACTCAAAAGCAGCAAATCCTGACACACAGATTGGTCAAAGATCCAACCAAGAGCACTTGGGTGGCGCAGTGATCTAACAAGCCAGCCCACCACTACTGAGATCTGGAGCGCTTGAGTTTTAATCTCACCTCTCATGTCTTAGTTGAGCTGTGATCAGTTGTTACTGGGCCAGCTACTCGGTCCACCATCTGACGATAATTGAGTTCTCCACAAGTAGTAAAAACAGATTTTTATTAGCACTTTACATGCTGAGGAGATGCTGAGAGTTCTATACATCTGGTAAAGGTGTCATTAATACACTAGTTAATTTACAAAGGTTATTTAATAGTAAAAGTTAGTGTAGTATAGGAAAGTTGTAGCCTAGTGGTTAAGGTACTGGACTAGTAATTAGAAGGTCGCTGGTTTTAAGCCCCACCACTGCTCGGTTGCCACCGTTGGGCCCTTGAGCAAGGCTTTTAACCCTTGATTGCTTAGACTGTATACTGTCACAGTACTGTAAGTTGCTTTGGATTAAAAAAAAGCATCTGTCAAATGTGTGCAATGTAAAAATTGGCTGGACACATTTAATTTTAAAAGCAAATTTAAATACTTTATATTTAGGGTTGTATTCTTTTTGGATATTATGTGATTCATTGGCCCCCAACTAACTGCAAATGTAGTGATGTGGCTTATCATGTTCTAAAGAATTGTGTGTCTTCAACTTTATGTCAGCAGTCTGACTCAAGCTTTTCCCTTTTCAACATCACAATACACTGACATGAGGTCCATAGAGAAATAGGGATGAATCGGAACGCTGATCACTGAGAACGCTGGTCTTATTGCCATAAATCAGTGCCAGTCTTTACTATGGCTGAATGAAACTTCACATGTTTTAAACATAGTGCAAAGCCTATATAGTAAAAATTAGAGTCTTTTATGGAAGCAAAATAGAAGTACTGACTACACATCATTTGGGAAAAAATAATAATAAACAAAAAATCTGAAATATATAGTGACCCCAGTGTAACGTGAGTAATGCAGAGGAGTGTAAGGTCACCCTTGTTTCAGTGCATCTCATGTTTATCAGTATAGAAACACGTGTTGGAGGAAGGCACTGCGTGGTACTGGAAGACTCCAGCATTCCTACAGTGCTGTGCCTTTAACAGAGATTTGCTCACACAGGGAGGATGCCGGGCATTTAGATGTAGACCTCTCAGCATTTTTTATCTCAGAACCCTGGACTGGAACGAATGTTCTGTGAGGAAAAAAGGAGAAAGTGTTTCGGCTGAGCGAGACCTTGAGGCCCTCCCTCAGTGATTCACACAGTTGGGTAGCAGCTACTGTATGTAAGGATCACCAAGTACAAAGAGAAGAATCTGCTTTGATCTGGCCCTCCCTAATCTATACGTGGGCCGAAGCCTTTTTTCTTTTCAACTGGTGTGACTAAATAGTTTATTTTAAAATATGTCAATGTTTTCGACTATGTGTATGCCTGAGCCAATAATACTTACCTAGGAATGCACATTTTGCCAAATTCTTGTAGCCAAAAACCAACTGCCATGAGTCTACAGCTAACCATTAACCGACACCCTTATAGCAACCCATTTTGGGCAGTTGTGACCAAATACAATTTAAGCATTTAAAGTGAATGGCCTTGCTCGAGAGCCCAACAGTGACAATCTAGCAGTGTTGGTACTTAAACCACTGAAATCCCGATTACTAGTCAGTTACCTTAACTGCTGAGCTACCATTGCAAATGTGAAATTAAATTGCTAAAATAAAATTAAAACTGCTTAACATACCAAACATGGCAGTAATGTAGAACATTAACATGGATATGGCTAGAGCTACACTTTAAATTCATTGGTTGAGCAGACCATTAAAGGGTTGAAATTGTAAAAACACATCTAGAGCTTTAAGAGTTAAGGAAGGACCTACTATGGCCTGATAATGCTGATGTGTTCCTCTGATTTGCTGTCCCTTCTGTAGGTCTTGACCTCTTGATTAAGTTCAGTGTGAGGCAGGCCACCAAAAAAAAAGACGCCTCAATTAAGAGTCCCGGCGAGCAGGTGGGAAGCCCAGGCCGACCCTGATCTTGTTTCTGTAATTGTTTCGTGTGTGTGGGGACATCTGGAAATCCAGAAAACAGGGGAATTTCCCGTCTCTAGCCCCAGATAGAAAGCACTACACGAGGCTCACAGCATTAGACATTTTATACTAAGTACCCAAAATTAAATGGAGGGTAACAAGTGCACACTTGTTAGCACAAAAAGATAGACCCTGCACATACCAGCACAGAGTCTCAGTGCCACCCAACTTGGCATTTGCTTTGGTTTGTTTACGAGGCATCACTTTGGAAACAGAGCTTGTATGAAGCCGTCCATAAGGAATGAAAGCCAGCTTTTGTGAGGAGGCAGAAGAAAGAGGAGTTTGTTTCACACATTTGGGCTGGAGGAGAGAAAACGATAGGTGAGAACTTCACTCCCGCACAGGGAAGCTCTGAGAGATGGATAACGAAATAGTCGGGGCCTCAAAAGAGTTTTAGCTTCATAAATGTTCTGTTATTTGCTTACAGATGTGGTCAAAATATTGGTACCATTCCAACTTCATTTAAAAAGCCTTCAGTTTTATCTAGTGTGTGTTGCGTCAGTTATTCTTTATTCCACTTGTTTGGAACAGAAACGTTACTTTTGATTTACGAGTGATCACCTTATCTAAAGTATTTTTTCCTTTTGGCTACTTACATATTCAGGGGTCGCCACAGCGGATCTGGTCTGCATAGCAGGCTTGGCACTGTTTCTTACACCGGATGCCCTTCCTGATGAAACTCTGTGTTACACAGTATGCATGATGTTTTTTTCCCAATAGGTTCTTTTCTATCCTATGAAGAATGAGTTGATGTGGCTGACCAAAAAAATCTCTAATATTGTTCCATCTGTCTAAAGCACATTCTTCCAGAAGGACAGTGGTTTGTCAGCATGCCTTGGCTGGCTATTATTCAAGTATCAATGTAATCAGTTTCTGATGTGACTGACTCATTGGTGTTTAATATGATTATTGAGCTAGACTTAGTCAATAGTTATTCAGTAGATTTTTAATGCCTCTGCTAACAACCTTGGGTTTCTGGTACATTTTTTTATACCTGGGTATGTGTCGTTTTCAGGTAAGAGCTGTTTTAAGTGAATGTTGAGGGCTGCTTAGAGTTGAAGAGCCATTTATTTATTCATTTATTTTGGCAATGATGTAAAACAAGGACCCATGTTGGAACTGAGAGTGTTGGCTGTTACTTGTGTGCTAAGCCAAAACATAGATGAGTCACTGAAAAGAACTGGAACGCTCATCACTAGCGGAAATAGCCCTCGCATCTGGCTCCATTCTAACAAAGTTTTTAGACACTTTTTAGTGCACTAGAGAGTGTGTATATTAATGGTGTCTGTACTGGATCAGTGTAGTGCACTAGTATGCAATTTAGAAAGCTGCTCCAGTTAAGCATGTAGAAGCAAAATTGAATTAGATGAAATATTAAATGTATCATTTATTATTTAAATGGGTCACTATAGCTTGACAGTTAACTAAAAAGAATTTGACAACATTTTTATTTATAGTTTGTTTTACTGGATAATGTTTAGAAGGCTTATATAGATTAATTGTTTTGTTTTATAAAGAAAGGACTGCGTTTAATATTATTTTAGCTTCGTGGTGTCGCACTGGTACAGAAAATCATGACAACCAGTAATAGGTTTTGAGACAATTTTATTCCTAATAAAAGATCACAGTGACTAAATGGAAAAATGTATTTAACCTTTTGCTTGAATTGTTCTCCTAAGAATATGTTTTGTACCTGTAGTATGTTTTACCCTAAAATATAACAATATACAAGGAACAGCAGTGTAATATTTACCTTTAATTAGTTTAAAGTACATTACATGGACTTTCTTATGTAAACATCATACAGTAAGAAAACACGTTGCATGTTGTAGCCTAGTGGTAAAGGTAGTGGGCTAGTAATTAGAAGGTTGTTGGTTCAAGCCCCACCACTGCCAGGTTGCTGCTGTTAGGCCCTTGAGCAAGGCCCTTAATTGCTTATACTGTATACGGTCACACTACTGTAAGTCGCTTTGGATAAAGGCGTCTGCTAAATGCTGAAAATGTAAATGTAAAACAAAGGCCACCTAAAGACCAGGGCTTCACCTGAGCAACAAGCACAAGAACATTTTGGTTATATCAACTATTAGCAACAAAGATGTAGCTGAGAATAGAATTGGGAGCTGCGTATAAGACCTGAGCCCAGCTGTACACTGGAAGAAAGACAGGAAGTCCATGGAGGGAATGTAAACCCTTTCCTCATTGGTTACTAAGGCAGGAAACTGGAGCACAGTGTGCACACTTGTGGCAGGAGTTCAGTGTGGGCACAATAAAGAGGACCATCTGGTACAAAGCTCCGGAGACATTTTAGACATTATCTTACCACAGCTAGCAGAAGTAACAATAAATGATATCAGTTACAAAGAACAATGAATTGCTGTGTGTATTGGTGTCCCTGAAGCCCTTGTAGGCATGAAGAATCATTGACAATTCAACACTGCAGTCTGCACTGTGGTCAGTGGTTTCTGAACATTAAATTCACTTCTTACTTATTTTTTAAATATGAATATACCAGTGTAAATGAGACATAAAGTTAAAATCATGCCATACTCATCACAAGCTGTAACTGGAGCCAAGGATTGAACCTAGGTCCTCAAAACACAAGCTGCTATGTAGCACCCACTTTACCAGATTTGTCAGCTTTTCTCATTTGTTGTTGAACCACAGCACTCTTTCTACGTCTGTAAACAAGACTGGCTCATGCACATTGAGGATGGGTGAGGGTGGGATCTACTGTCCAGTTTTGCTGTCTAGATGCCCATTTTCAGTGATTTTAATGGTGACAGGAGTTAGCAAGGGCACTCTGACATACAGAAGGGTTCGAGGCATTGTCGAAGTTAAAATTATCTGGAGTTTGAGCTACAATAGCCCTTCTGTTGGTATGTACAAGACATAATGGATCTGTCCGAAAACCTAGTGAGCTGCCTTGTTGCCTACTGTCTACCTGGGAGCTGCCTAAGTAGAGAGAATTCTAACAGGACCTCGACTTATAAGACAGATTATTCAGACACACTACTTAGACAGTGATTACCGTGATTATGTCACCACAGTTTTGCTTACTAAGCTAACACTGTTAGCCTTAAGTCATTCAAACCAATGAACTAAGGCGGCGCAACCCGCTAGCATGCCAGCTAACGTCTCTCTACGTGTACCGAAAACAGCGAGCCCGAATTTGCAAATAAATGACACTTAAACTCCTTTATACAAATTAAAAATAAATGAGAATTAATTCCCATTTGAAAAGAACTCTGTTTGTTGTTCCGCATTCGTCCGCAATATTTATAATTTTTTGTGAGACAAGTTGTGTCTCACTGAATGCTGGGATTGTCTTCACCGCTAAGGAAGCATTGGATGCTCCCTCGTTATTCAGTCAGATTATCACTCATAATTAAGGCACCTTAGTAGGCAGCATCTTAAGGTATCTAAGAATTCAGACAGCCTCCCTCTTGAGAGCGCGTAGGATGACGTAAAATGCATCTATGTAGAGAGATCACTGGGTTTTCGGACAGACCCGAAATGTCTGTTAATATCGATGAAAATTTTCTGTTTGTGGCTTGTCCCCTTTCAGACCACTGTCAGTTGGTACTCAGCCCACCATTTAGATATCCCTGACCATGACATTCACAACTGTTACGAAATAGGTTTTGTGGTCCAAATATGTTGGCTGATGCATTTTTCTTATTAAATTCAGTAAACATTGGAGCACTGACTGGACTGTTATACTCACTGGGGGTTTTATTACACAAAACTAAATAAACCCTTCATACCCTGTGTGTATTGTATTGCACACTGAGGTCAGAGTGCTGGAGTATTGTTCCTGCTCTTTTCCTTTTCCTTTTCTTTGATTAACACTGTCTTGTTCAATGCTAATGGCTTCCTGTGAGATTCAGCCAACCAACAAAGACAAAGATTTAAGCTAAAAAAGGTCAGATCCAAAATTTCCTTCCTGTTTGTGAACACTGACCAGTAATACGACTTGCTGGTTGGTGCAGTGCGTATAGTCTGTATTTGAGACTTTGAGTGTCGGTGAAACTGTTCTAGTTCTGGAGCACTAATACAGTCAGAGACATTTAACATCAAACCGCCTTTTCCTCTCATGCTTTGCTCTTGAATATAATTTTTTTCATTTTTAAGCAGTCTGCAGGGACTGTGTAGATCTCTGCCGGAGTATCTAGAACCCACCCAAGGCTACTAATTTGATCTTGCATCAGCTCGGGACATCAGCTCGGGACAGGTAGACTGTACTTGACGGAGTGGGTTATGACCCTGTTTTCTAACAAACCTTGTGTTCCCCTATTACACTGAACTATAATAAGAAATGATATGAATGTCATTGACCACTATTGTTAAAACTTTGTACCTGCAAGTATTGATGGTATAAGTAGGATAAAATCTTTAAAACAAACCTAATGTAATAAAATAAAAGACTTGTTGGTGGAAACTAGACTTCATGTCATTGTGTTTCTCCCCTACGTCTGTTTTTTATTTCATTATAATATTTAATTAGCCAGTATTTTTACATAGCATACTAAATTGGTCAAATTAGGGCAGTTGAAGCCTAGCGGTTAAAGTGCTGGCCTAGTAATCGAAAGGTCGCTGGTTCAAGCCCCACCACTGCCAGGTTGCCACTGTTAGGCCCTTGGGCAAGGCCCTTAGTCCTCAATTGCTTAGACGATATACTGTCACAGTACTGTAAGTCACCTTGGATAAATATCAGCGCTGATGGAGTTTTTAAACACCTCACTGTCACAGCTGGACTGAGAATAGTCCACCAACCAAAAGTATCCAACCAACAGTGCCCCGTGGGCAGCGTCCTGTGACCACTGATGAAAGTCTAGAAGATGACCAACTCAAACAGCAGCAATAGATGAGCGATCGTCTCTGACTTTACATCTACAAGGTGGACCAACTAGGTAGGAGTGTCTAATTGAGTGGACAGTGAGTGGACACGGTATTTAAAAACTCCACAACACACACTAACACACCACCACCATGTCAGTGTCACTGCAGTGCTAAGAATCATCCACCACCTAAATAATACCTGCACAAGAACAGGGTGCAAGCAGGTTAAAAAGTGGTCCTTGAGGTAAATCATGCTAGCATCACTGCTGAGATCTGGTAAACGGTTGCCAAATAGATCTAGAACTGCTCTGCCAAGAACTTTTTTTTCATTAAGTACCAAGGGTTTCATCTGTCTAACTTTTGATTTTTGCATTGGGAGGAACCAGGCCCTACACTTCTCTCAGCAAGGATGAATGTAGGATGACAATAAATCGAAAAAGAGACAGACCAACAGGGTGGACAAAAGGGGTTCAGGTAAATTGTGAATCATCACTTAATGTCAAAAAAATGACGTTGCTGGGATGTGAACAGCTGATCTAGAACTGATTTCTCATAACACATTAAGTCAGCCAGTGGTGGGGAGGCTCGTATTTCTACATTCCATAAAGCAACTAAAATGGGATGGCTTCATTCCTGTGTGTCGATAGAGTCAGGGAGGTGAATCACTAACAAGTGAGTCAGCTTCAGTATGCAACATGTGACAGCTCTTTGTCTGTGTTTAGATCGGACGGGATGCAAAATGATTCCTGCTTCATACATCTGCCCAACCAGCGTCGTCTTCATCATAATAAACCATGATTCTCTTACTCGTTTTTGAACTTGAACAGCAATTATTAGTGGACATTCAAATTTTACACATTTTAACACATAGCCAATTAGGATTAGCTGGCGGTTACTTTTGACGATATTGTGTACATTTGGCACTCATAAATGCACTGATTTTGCTGGTTACTGCAAAATTTGTTTTATTATTTGTTTTGAAAACATCTGCTGAAATATTGCTTAGGTAGGGATGCTCTTCACTCTCCTCCTCTGTCCTCTAGAACATCCAGCTATTTTTAGAAAGGAGCCCAGAAGGTGGGCTCGCCATCACCGGAGTAAGACGTCCGTTATCCATTAACACTGTGTGTATTTCTGTCTTTCTGTGCTAGTTGTGTGCACTTTTATTGCACCGTGCAGGGGTGCGGGGTCACCCTTCTGTTTTCAGGAATGTAAATTATTAAGCACTTTGCTGACATCAAGCTGTAAAACCCTTTTCGAATCCTTTCAGGATTGGTTGAATGCCCATGTCTGTCATGTGTGTGTACCAGGCTGTACTTGAACGTGTTTGGTGAATTAATGACACCAGGGTTCATTTAAATGGAAGTCTCGTTTCATCCCTGGGCTTAAGTGCTGTGACTGTAGCTGTGATCCTGGATATGTGATTCTGAGTAATTTAATTATTCATTTTAGGGGTGGCACGGTGGCTCAGAGGGTAGCACTGTCGCCTCACAGCAAGAAGGTCCTGGGTTCGATTCCCAGGTGGAGCGGTCTGGGTCCTTTCTGTGTGGAGTTTGCATGTTGTCCCAGTGTCTGTGTGGGTTTCCCCACTTGCACAGTCCAAAGACGTGCAAGTGAGGTGAACTGAAGATACAAAATTGTCCGGGAGTGTGTTTGACATTAAACTTGAACTGATGAATCTGGTGTAACCAGTAATTACTTGTTCTGTCATGAATGTAACCAAAGTGTGTAAAACATGACATTAAAGTCCTAATAAATAAATAAATAGATACTTAACTCATTTGTATCCCAACCTCAATCAGGCACACAGAAAGATCATAAAGACCATAAAGTCAAGAGCAGCTGAGTTCAGGTCATTGCAGCTGAGTTCGGCTGCTCCGTTAGCTCTCAGTTGCGTGTGGAAAGTGACCTAAATCAGTTTCCAAGCTCATGTACCAGGATGCTCATTGGTTCGTTTCACATGCCATCTCAGGTTAGATGATGACAGTTTTGCCTTTCTGTGCCCACATGATAGTTCAAGCCACTGTCAGTTCTTGTAATGTGCATAAACCTTAGTGGATGGTAGAAGTAGAAACTAAGACCGTTAATTGATACCTGAACACAACACAGGCTTCAGAGAGATGAAATCAAAGCTCTAGCCAAGTCTGCCATTTGGAGGTGGCACCTTTGGCAGTCTGCAGGCTTGGCAGGGTGTCAGATGATTGTGCTCTTCATGAATGGACTAGCTCCAGATTATTTTCTTGTCTTGGTCTTTGATGTTTTTTACCCTCCTGTTTTACCTCAAGGACTGATAAAATCACAGCTTGTTATATGGAGATTATATGGAGTGAAAGACTGTTCAGTGGAATTAAACCAAGTCAGCGGGACTGGCCTGTTTTACACATGGTCAAAAATATGTGTGAACCACTTTAACCAGTGGATTTAGGATGAAACTTGCTCAACATCACAACCTTTCTTATGTTGACACCTAATTATGAACTTGCTGGGTATTGCATTCCAAATCCATGGGCATCATTCTGGAGTTTCCCATCTGCAGGTATAGACTACACAAGCTAAAGAGTGTGTCTGGGGGAATGTGTTCCTATTCAATAAAAGGCCCTCAATCGATGTTTCATTTCATTCCAGAGGTGTTCAGTGGACATCAAATTCTGGTCCAGCATTGTGACTATTCTGCATGTTTTTAGAAAGTCCTGCATGCTGAGTATTCGTTAGTCTGACCATCTTTGCACAGGAGGTGCAGCTATAAATAAATAGTAATAAGCACAATTCATCAGTTTAGTCATCATTTGCTGTGCAGCTGCTAGTGTAGATCTTCTTCAACAGCTGCTGTTATTTAAATGAATCCTATTAAACTCAAAAGACTGTTAAAACAGTCACAACACCACTGATAATGTACTAATGTGCACTCTGTAGTACATCAGTATGTGGAATGAGACACAGCATTACATCTCGTGACCTTATTGGTCTGATGCATTTCTTTGTCAATATTTTGTTTAAATTAAGCACATTGTATTGAACTGGATAGACAGTTAGCAGACACAGTTTTATGGTTCACATTGACTCAGTAATTGTATACCTATATAAAGTATACTGTGTGCACATACAAAGTGCCAATATTAATAATATAATATTAAAGATTGTTATTAATAATAATGATTCTTATTATCACCATTATTATTAGTGTAGTTGATAATAATAACATTATCGGCCTAAATAGTTTGATTAAAAAAAAGATTTTTTTGGACAGAATAGTGTCTAAGTCATATGTTTAAAAATCCAGTTGTCATTAGATGTACAACCAGAAACAAATATGGCTTGGATCTGCATTTATGAGGAAAAAATCCAGTTTTTAACAAAAATAGGAATTGGCGAAGGTGAAAATGATATTTGGCCTAATAGTTTAACCTAGATGTAGTTAGGACTTTTACACTGCTGTTGTGTAATAACCTCATTGTGCTTCCTCTAGGATACAAAGTTCAGCTTTTGATTGTAAAGATACTGAGCAATAATAAAAGCCCAGCCAATAATCTTTCATTCAGCAGTGTAGGTGAAAGTACTTTAATAGTCCACTGATAAACAATAAGTCATACACAATTTTGTGTTACACCAAACTGCAGCGTAAAGTTTCTTGACCCACAAACCATTTAATTTAAACTGAGGTGCTTCTGAGCCTTTTAGCCTCATAAACTGATAAAGCGAGTGGAGAACAGGCCTGTTTTGTCCCACATTGAGTGTACAATGACATTAGTGCCACTTTGCGTGCATTTTAAGACCTTAATTACCAGTTAGAAATGGGGAGATTAAGGAGGATGCAATAAAAATCTGGAACAAGAAACGGCTGATGTAGAAAAAGAAAGAAATGGACGCAGATTGGTGGAGTGGTGCTAGAAGTGTCAGACTGTAATAGTGAAAGAAGAATGCATCAGAAGAGTTTTCCTTGGTATAAAAACAGATGCCTAGATGAATCTTGATTCTGTCTTTAAATAGATATATGCTATTGCAAGAACCTGTACAATCTGTCTAAAGGTAAATCACATTCCGCTCTTTGGCTCTGAATAATCTAATGGTTAAGAAAAATCACTGAAATGCATCGTTTGTCATCTGCACCCCTCCACTCCGCTCCCTGAACCTACTTTCCTCTGTAGAAGATTATATAACTGAACTCTTAATGTTTGGTTGGGATTTAACCTGGACTGTAACTGCTGTAGCTGAAACCTGATGGTGGAGCTCATATTTTTTTCACATTTTAGTCTTGTTACCTGTGTGTTGGACTGTACCCATGAACATGTTCAATCTTTATTAACCCTTTATGTTAATGTTCATTTCGGAAATGCTGTTATCTCATAATTGCAAGCTTAAATAACAAAGTATTAATCAACTGCATTAGATGATTTACAATTAGAATGTTTTACCATTTTGGCTGTGTCCCAAACAGTAAATAGCTTAATGCCAAATTTGACTGTGTAGTACATTTTATGTATGTTGTTTGGGACACAGCCTTTAGTTTGTCTAAACACATTTAGCAGGCCACCTATGCACATCATAAAACCTGATATTAAACCTGATACACTTTTAATTCATAAAAGTGTAGCATCTTGAACTGTATTATTATAAATAATATATTATCATCTATTGCACTTGTAACAAACCTGATCCGTAAACAGCATAACTGTCATAGGTTAAAACCCTTTATTTATTTATTTTCTTTTCTGTTTTCAGTACATGGCCCTGTGTCTTTATTTTCAGAGCTACACATGGTTGCAGGTGAAGGTTCCTGCAAGTCTCATCAGCAGCTCACTGTGCTTCCTTTTATTGAACCTGAACCTTTTTCCTCACATTTCTCATTAGTTCAGATGCATGTAGTAAAAAGCTTAGTGATAAGCCATACCAGTTTTCTTCACTCTCTGTTAATGTATGTAATGTGTGTGTGTGTGTGTGTGTGTGTGACCTTGTGTTGTATGTAGGAGTATGAACTTTATAATATTAAATAAAGGGCAGAAATTATTAGCATTTTATGCTGTCTAAACTTTTTGGAAACTGGATTTGTATGTTTATCAATTTTTTTTTTTTAAGTGGATGTAGCATTAAAGATTACAGCTATGGATATTTACTTTATTAGGTACTGAACCTGTTTTTAAATTGTGGTCGTTTGCTCTTTTAGGGACTACCAGGAGGAGATGGGCTGGCAGCCTTTGAGACTCAGAATGCAGATGAACAGCCTGGTGTACGTCACAGCTTCGTACAGGAGCACTTCCAGGCTCAGTACAAGTAGGTGCCCGTGATCATTTAAACACTTTTTTAAAAATACTACACGCAGGTCAGGGGCTCTTCTCAACAGAACGAGACTTTGATTTAACACATTATGGCCGAAAAATATAAAAATATAAAAATATTACTTTCTTGCTCCCTCATCTTTGTCTTGTAGTTCCCATGGCAACGGCATAACATGTTCTTTGTATCGTCGTTGGGTGATGTCCACATTGTGATGACCCATGTCTTGCCGTCCTGATGTATTTGCTAATAAATGCTAATAGAACACATTGTATATCTTAATAAATGTATTTAAATCGACCCGCTCTGTACAAAATATTTACGCAATGCTGTACTACCTTAAAAGATTTTAAAGGATACAATTTTCTGTATGGCCTTGTTAGTAAATCAGCTTGCTCAAATTTTCTGTTTGGTTACCAAGGTTGCTCATATTTTTATACCTGCAAGCTTCAAGACATCAGGGAGTTTGCTTCTTTTTTTCCTATTTTTTTTCCATTTTCCTCCATCTGTTAGAAAGTGACTGAGTAAGTGGTTGACAGCATCTGTCAAATCTGTTCCTTATGCACGTTACCTCTGCGCTGAGATGCTGAGACGTGCATCATCTGTCTGAGTATGTCTGTACAAGACAGCATCTTTTCTGCACTTATGTTTTTTAAACATATTGTTTTGGTTCTACGTCTTTCATTGGAACAGTTACGGCCGAAAGCTTACATAGATATTTAAGTTTTTTTTGTTTTTTTTAGTACACCTGGCTAAGGAGGAACCACGTTGAGGAGTAGCAAATGCCTCCTTTGATACACATGAAGCCGCGAGCTGGACCTTAAATCTGGCACGTGAAGGAGTCTTACAGAGAACCTTAGCCTGTACGTTTTAGCAGCAAGGTGGTTATACCACACCCTTCCCTTTCTCTAACTGTGTCTGTTGAGTGAACGATCAAAAAATACATTCGCTTTGTCAAAATATACAGATAATGTTTGTTGTTGGCATTTAATTTTGTTTTGGTGATGTGTAAGTGTTTTTTTTTCACCTTAACTGTCCTGAGCTCTCGTACACAGGACCAAGGTGGTTCCCTTTCTCAGACACAGATAATTGTGTCTGTTGAGTGACCGGGTGGGTCAGTGGCCCAAAAAGCTCAATTTCAGGAGTGTTGGTGTTGGTTGAGCTTGATGATGACATTTAAATGATTAGAAAAACATTTGCTTTGTCTAAATATACAAACAATATTTATTGTTGGTATTAAATAATAAATAGATAAATAGGTAGATGGATGGATGGATGGACAGAGACCAGAGAATTATTGAAATGGTCTATTAAGATTTACAATTAGGTATCATAAGTACCTCTTTGCAAAAACTTTGCTTTAAAACATCTGTGTGATTTTTCATTCTTAATTATTAAAAAAGATAGAAAATGTTAGAAAGAAGCCTTGCAGCGAGATGATTAAAGGTTGAGCAGAAATAAGCAACAATGGTGCAGTCCTCTTTAGAACGGGGACAGTGTGAAAGCCACTTATTCATGTCCCTGCTGGCAAATCCTGCTCCTGTTTGGAATTTAAATAGGACTTGTCCAGCCCATGCACTGTTTATATCAATGCTGCATGGATCAGAATTTTTATAAAAAGTTCATGATTTATGTACAGCATTTTTGTTATCATTCTTTGTGTGTCCTACACAGAAATGCAGGGATGTTATATGCATGCTAACATGCACTCATGGTCCTGGTGGATACATGTCAGTGTTAACAAAGTACTTTTATGTTTTACTATGTGTGTTTACTCTTCACTTGAGTGATTTCTGTGGTTACCGAACACGGAAACACAGTCAAAACTGGTCAGCTTGTAATTTATTAACTTTTGTTATTTTGTCAAAGTGAAATTCTCTTTCCTGGGACTTCCCCACTAAAGTTAGAAGTCAGTGTCTGTAGTCAGTTCTTATTAAATGGCCATTCAATTGATCACAATGACTACACACTTGGTGCTTGGGTGGTACAGCAGTCCAGGTAGCCCAACACATTTAATATGACAAAAAGTACATTAAACATCAAATAATTTTACTTTTACACAGTTCTACACAGTTGTACCCTAGTGGTTAAGGTACTGGACTTGTAATCGAAAGGTCACTGGTTCAAGCCTCACTACTGCCAGGTTGGCAATGTTAAGCCCTTGAGCAAGGCCCTTAACCCTCAATTCCTTAGATAATATACTGTCACAGTACTATAAGTCGCTTTGGATAAAAGCATCTGCTAAATGCTGAAAAATGTAAAATATAAATGTACTCAAATAATATTCTAAGAGGTGACTTTTACTTCTATCAAAGTAAATTTCAGGTAAGATACTTGTACTTTTATACTTTATACACCACTAACTTTTAAGTCAAGCTTTAAAATGCAGATTTCCAAACAGTGGCTTCTTACTTTATAAATGGCCTGGTTTTCAGTGGTTCTTGGATTACTCAGACCTTTCCACTGTTCTTAGTACTGTGTACTTACAGAGAACTGTTTGTACATTTACATTTACATTTACATTTTCAGCATTTAGCAGACGCTTTTATCCAAAGCAACTTACAGTACAGTGACAGTATATTGTCTAAGCAATTAAGGGTTAAGGGCCTTGCTCAAGGGCCCAACAGTGGGCTTGAACCAGCAACCTTTGGATTACTAGTCCAGTACCTTAACCGTTAGGCCACAACTGTACAGATGATCTTGGGTCCTTAAAGCTTCAATTTTAGCTGCTATGTGGAGCAAATTATTTTTTACATGCATCATTAATGCACACATGAATTTTACTCGCCCACATTTCTAGAAAGTCCCATCACAACTGGGTACAGGTGAGAACAGTGGCATGAGAACAGGTGTATGGTAATGAGCATTTTTCCCAAGGTATTATGCATGTCCGCTTTCCTGAAAATGCCCTCACAAAAAGAGCCAATCCCGTAATGATGACGTGTAGAGACTCATAACAAAGACACTGCACAACTTGTCCTGTTGCATAAAATAGTAAATAAGAGAGTCTCATGTCAGAACATTCACAGTGTCCCGTCATTCTGTCTGCGTGCTTTTGTAGATGTTCCGGTTCTTTTAAATGGGATTTTGTAAAGTTGCTTTGCCACAAGGAGCGGCCTGTTCCAAGCGTGACTACGTACCCACATCTACCAAACGTTGAATTCTTGTAAATAACGCTGAACAACAAGGTCGTTGTTTTTGTGCTTAAACCACTGAGGAAACCAGTTTGCCCACTGAAGATCTTTTTAATGAGTGAACTTAGAAACCATGACAAAAACCTGTAAAACTTGTTCCTGGGTCTGAGATGGAGTAGGACGTGGTACATCATTCACAAAGAAGACAGTCAGTGCTTGATCTTGACTAAGGTTCTGAGCAGGGGTCCATTCATGAATGCAAGGTTCAAAAAATAACATAGGTACATAATTTGGGATGTAAAAAGCTCAATGTTTCTAATACAGATTAGAGAATTAGAATTGCTTAGAATCTGAAGTACAGTGGTACCCTGAAACTCGACGTCATTTGGTTCGGGGAGTGGCGTTGAGTTTTAAAGGCATTGAGTTTCAAGGTATTTTTCCCAAAAGGATGTTTGGGAAACCTGTTAATGCGTTGCATGGTCCTGTGGAACTGCATATATTTCAGGCGAATGTGAAATAATGGGGCTGTTTTTGCTACTTATACACTGAAATTTACACAAATATAATCTAAAAACACTGAAATACAATTGGAAACAGTTAAAAATCTATAAAACCTGCACTTTACTTTTCCTTCTTTATTGTTTCCTTATGCTTCTTAATTGATTATCCACTGCACCATAGATCTAAATGTATTAATGTGTGGAAAAAGCCAAAGGATGCCTTTAAACCACTAAACATGGTATGGGAAGCCAACACATGGAGCAAACCCAATCATTTTGGATAATGATGCCACCATATACTGCATTAATGGACACCAGGATGACGATAAGCACCTATGATGTCCTCATCAAGCATCAGATTTGGGGTATTAGATTATAATGCTCAGATTATTGAGCATTTATGAAATGTCTGTAACACAAAATGCCTCGTATAGAAGATTTTATTCTTGAATAATTCTCCAATATTACTTTCTTTATTTAAATGTAAACCTCATTTTAAGTTGGGACATTATGTATAATGGTAAAAACAGCAGGTATTTGTAAATTCTCTTTGTGCTGTATTAGACTGAAAACAGAATGAAACACAATTTTGGAGGTTTTGCGAATACACACGTGCAGACCTACACAGAGGGAGACGTAACCGAATAGTGTCTTCACAGGCCCAGACATCTGTGGGTGAGCTGCAGATCTATTAGAGAGAGAAAGGAAGGAGAAAACCAAGGCAGCTGGCTTCAGATGAATAAGGCTTTCTCAAGTGCACCACGACACCCCCACCCGCCCACTTTCTCTTTTTTTCGCCTCTCACAGTTTTATTTAATATTGCTTTATCAGCGTGACCTTAATAGATTTATAGATAGATTCAAGACTATTGTCATTGCTCAGTAAAGTTACAAGCCAACGAAATGCAGTTCACATCTACCAGAAGTGCAAATAGTAGCACTGTGCAAAAAGAACAGTAGTAAACCTACACATACTGTATATCGTTAGTATAATTATTATAACTATAGCTATTTACTTGTATGGTATTAGATCTATATACTGTACATAGTAATATATACATATTGATAATAATCATATACAACATCGAGAGAGATAATGCCTTTATTTGCCATATATATATACTGTATATATACCTTTTGGGACCCTCTGCTGTTCCAGCATGACTGTACACAAAGTGAGGTCTATTACAGTTGAACATATTTGATATAGATGGACTCCAGAGACCTGCACTGAGCCCTGACAACAATTTCAAGCCTGGCCTTTTATGTCGATATTAGTTCCTGACTGCACAAATGATCTTTTGACTGGAAGAGTTAGAGCTGCAAAGGAGGGTCAACTTTGTAATAATGCAGACGACTTCAGGATGTGAAGTTGAACAAGCTCATATTCAGGTGTCCACATACATTTGGCCATATAGTTTAACAGTAAACAAAATTTTTGGCATTTAGCGGACACTTTTATCCAAAGCAACTTACAGTTCTATGACAGTATACAGCAATTTAGGGTTAAGGGCCTTGTTTAAGGACCCAGCAGTGGCAACCTGGCAGTGGTGGGGCTTGAACCAGCAACCTTTAAATTACTAGTCCAGTACCTTAACCGCTAGGCTACAACTGCCCTAAACAAGCTAGTAATAAGCATAATAGACCTCCGGGAATACTAATATTGGTATAAATCAGTTTGTTATTAATGACACAATGTTTTTTATGTCTGATTTATCTGATCCGTTCTCTTTTTTCAGGTCGTCTCTGACATGCCCACATTGCCTTAAACAAAGTCACACTTTTGATCCTTTCCTCTGTATCTCGCTTCCTATTCCGCTACGTCAGACAAGGTAAGTACAGCTAAACTTCAGCTGTTCCAGCATGAATGTTTCCTATGTGTACAAAGCAAAGTCTATAAAGACTCCAGCACAGAGCTGGAATGAACCGGAACATAAGTGTCCAGCCATACAAATGCTGTTTTGACTGAATGGGCACAAATTCCCACAGAAATACTTCTTGTGCGAAGATCACATATAGGCCACTCTATATTAATACCATTTATTTTTGAAATGGGGTCTCCAACAAGCTCATGGTCAGGTGTCCAAATATGTTTGGCCTTATAATGTAGCTCTGAGATCCTGAGGAACTGGTCACTGTCTGTGTTCATTGTTCTACCTAAATATTTATTTATGATACTTATAATGAATTAAAGAAACAAGCAAAGTCTGGAGCTGAAACTCTCACAATATGCGTAAGAAAATAAAGTATCTGTTTGTTGAAGCACTTATGGAGGGCGAGAGAAACGGAGAACAGGGTCGAGCTGTCCGGTTACATTGAGACAATAGGCTGAAACAGCCCTTCCTAAATCAAAAACAATAGTGTATTCAGACTACAGCTCTGAGGCACACCGCACCCTCTGAGTGCTGCACATGGGCCTGATGTTTCACAAGACAAGTTATTCACGTGGGTAAACACACACATGGACAAACACATGCTTACTGCACCCATAGGACCAAAAGTATTCAGACACCTGTCCTTGAGCTTGTTGGCCATTCCATTTCAGTGACCTCTATGTGATCTTAACAACAGCTGCTATTCTGAGGCACACAAGATTTTCACAAGATTTTAAATTGTGTTGTTGGAATTTGTGCCCATTTAGTCAAAAGAACACTTGTATGGCTGGGCACTGATGTTGGTCAAGAAAGACTAATTAATGTTCCAGTTTATTTCAAAGCTGTTCAGTGCAGTGGGGCTGAGGTCAGGGCTCTGTGCAGGACACAGGATTTTCCTAAACTGTTGCTGCAAATTTGGAAGAATATAATTTACTTCATATAATTGATTTATTACACCGAACAGTTAGCAGTTGTTGTGGCTGAAACACATGTATTTAAAAAGACAAGGTGTCCCAAGACTTTGTACCTTAACCTTAACCCTCACCAGACAATAGGAGTCAGTCACTTTTCTCAGACTTAGATTACTGTGTGTAAACACAAACGGCAACAAGAGTTTCCTGTTTTACATACACATGTATTCTTATGTATGCATGTTATGTGAAGGTTATAAATGTCAGTGCTTATGGGACAATAGAATCACCAATAAATCAGTCCAGAAGCTGTTTTTTACTTTTACTCCTTGGCGGAGTTGATCACAGATTTCCAAAATAAATGGAAGCTACAATATACAGCACAGCCTACCTGAATAGTTGAATGTAAACCTAGAACCTCCAGCAACAGTGCGAGGCTTTATTTTAATGAAAATTCTCATCCATGTTTTGACACCCCCGCTCTGCTTCCACAGACTTGGTTGAGAGTTTTTGTTTTTGTTGTTGGGAGTCGTGTTTTTAGCTGCTTTACTTCGACCTCTTGGACATTTTGATTAACCGATTACTAACTGAATTGCCGTAGGATTGCTAGGCCGCTTCATAGTGCAAGTTAACCAGTAAACATGAGGCAGCTGAACGCTATGCAAATGAAAAGCGTTAAATCGCATCACAGCAAATTGTACAGTGGTATCCTGAAACTCGACGTCAATTGGTTCTGGGAGTGGCGTCAAGTTTAAAAGGCGTTGAGTTTCAAGGTATTTTTTTCCATAAGGATGTATGGGAAACCTGTTAATGCGTTCAATGGTCCCGTGGAACTGCATATAATTTAGGCTAATGTAAAATAATGGGGTTGTTTTTGACACTTATACACTGAAAATAACACAAATATAATATAAAAACACTGAAATACAATTAAAAACCAGTTAAAAATAAAAAAAAATTCAATACATTAAGTCACATTAAGCTTTTTAAATGATAAGCGTTTTAGACTTTCTCAGAAAAGCTGATTCTCATAATTTCTCAGAACCCCGAGCTATAACACAAGTTAAAAGTGAAACAGGAGGAAAATACAGCTAAACACAAGTACATGTGGACACTTTCAGAGTGGATTTGACGATTATTCCACACAAATGCAGATTCAAATTCATCGCACTTAAATGACATTTTACCGCACCGCTCAAGCCAAGCGCTAAACAAAGCGACAGTCACACACACACGTCAAGTTTAAGAGAAACGTTGAGGTTAAGGGTACAAAATTCAAGTTTCAAAAATTGCGAGTTTAGGAGACGTTAAGTTACAAGGTACCACATAATGTACTTATACATAATGTAAGTTTTATATATATAATAGTAAAATAGTAAAAATGAAGAGGAATGCACTAATACAAGAGCTAATCAGAGAATAAAAAAGCAAAAAAGCTCGAAGGAAAGCTGGAAAAGCGTGCATACACATCAGTTCACGTACAGAAAAGAAAGAAGTGGAAACTTTAAACTGTAGGCATTTAGTAAACATGTTTTAGTGATAGGCATCAGTGAAACCTAATATGCTAAATGGTTTGTTGTTAAAGATTTTCTTTCTTTATCGTCACAGCAGAACTGACTCACCATGAGTGAACCTGATACACGGAAATACACACAACTATGTAGACCAGATTTTCCGGTTGAATTTTCTCTTCAGTAACAAGAACCGTGCTTCCCTTAATGAAATGACATAAAACCCGAGTCATTACTCAGCATTAGGAACGTTTCCCACAGCCTGCGTGAACGTTAGGAACTTTTAGCGACTCCGCTGGGAGCTGATTAAATGCTGCTGTTCTCTGTTTATCTTAGCGGGGGTCCGTGAACACATTCGCCTGGTTGTGTGTAATAGGGTTCTGTCAGGTTGATTGAACTTCTAAAGGTTTTCATTTACTGGCTTGGGTTGTTGTTACATTTCATTTCACAGGTTCGTGCATTTGTAGTGAAAGCACTTAGCCTTTCGACTTAAAAAGGAATGGTAGCATTAATATCCCGTTTACCACACCCTGATAACTCTGAGAACATTTCTGTTCTACCTATTACATACAAAAGAAGGAATTCTAAATATTCCTCTCGCCATGATACATTTAACTTACATTTACTTAGCACACACTTTTATCCAAAGCATTTTACACCGATCAGGCCTAACATTATGACCACCTTCCTAATATTGTGTTGGTCCCCCTTTTGCCCCCTTTTACAAGCGATAAATGAGAACAGCCACAGAGTGCCGTCTTCAGCACACTACATTAAGTAAGTTATTCTCAGCACTTCATTGTTTATTCATTGTCCACTGAGGCAGTTCAGCTGGCAGATGTAGCAGAAGCAGATACAGTTTATTGGGTGAAGGTAAAGTCTCTTTATGGCTTTTTTTAGTGCTGGGCTCAAATGTCCGAGGGTGAAACGGTCAAGGCTGGGGATAGAGGTTTTACTATAGTGTATACGAATATAGATTTCACTATTTTCTACAGATAAAAATCCTTACACATAATGCTTTATTTATACTAAGAGTATATTATGTTTTTTGAATTCTTGAAGGTTAAAGTCTTTATAAAAGCCTTTTTTGTCTGTAGGTGTGAAAGCTGCACATGATGAATCAGTTGCTCTATGGTCTATTCTGGAGTGATCAGCTCTATATGAACGAATATATAAATAAATGAATGAATGCTTTTATTTGTCATATATACATGTACAGATGTACAGTACAATGAAATCCTTTTTCCATGTATCCCAGCTTGTTTGGAAGCTGGGGTCAGAGTGCAGGGTGCCCATGCTGACCTCATCCACCATTTAAAAAATTGAGTGGCTTTAAATGATTTATACTAATAATTTAGTATAACCTCATATTGTTTTGTGTTTTTCTCTGTGTGTATGTGTGTGTGTGGTTTAGGCCTCTGTGTGTGACTCTGGTATTCAGCACTAAAGGACAGAGGTATCTCAGAGTGGGACTGGCAGTGCCTTTGTTTGGAACGGTGGCTTGCCTGCGTAGGATGGTGGCAGATGAGGGCAAGATTTCTCCAGACCAGGTGACCACTCATGCACACACAAATTATAGTCCTACGTTCCTAGAAGCCTTATGGGCTTTTTATTATGCTGAAAAGGATTTAAAATGTATTATTATTTATTTATTGACTTTAACACAAGTTCATCAGTTGGCACCACAAACTCACCCGGTCACTCTGTCACTCGTGACTAGAGGCGATTTTAGAGCAGCTTTAACCACCTGCACGTTGGAAGGAAACCAAAATACCTACAGAAAAACCAGATGGACACAGTAACAACATGTCAAAGTGTATCTGAACCCATTTTAATCTATGATTTTAATCTATACACTTTTCTGTGAAGAGCCAAGAGCCCAGACAAAAAAAACAGGATGTAAGTCCATTTAACTGAGAATTCTTACTAGGAAATTTGGGAAGGACTGCTCAACCCAAAGATAGACTTATGGCATCATTTTATCGTGGTTGCTAGTATTACATTCCAGATTTGTGTAGTAACTCAAGCATCTTGGGATACCAAATGTCATTATCAGAGGAATCCTGTAATGCTTTGTGGTAAATTAAATAATGACATTCCTGTAGTGTAATTATTAATATTATTTTTTCTCTGTTTATTTTCCTTCTCTCTTTGTCCAGGTAATTTTAACAGAGATTTACAGTACTGGTTTCCAGCGATCTTTTTTCGATGAGGACGATCTGACCAGCATTGCAGAAAGTGACGTCATTTACGCCTTCCAAGCCCAACCTCTTTATATCAGAGGAGGTTCCACTCGAGTATCAGGTAAATCTAACTCAAGCCACCAGATGTTGGATGGAATAGCACTCTTCTAACAGCACAGATGTTTAATTGAGTTTGTTTCACATATCAACTGATGTAGTGATAAATCCTTATTATTTATACTGTATAACCAAACATTTGTGGACACCTTGCTTGAATGTTGCTTGCAAGCTTGTTGGACATCCTGTTCCAAAACAATGCATGTGTTATGCTGTATTTGTAAGAAAAATATTAATAATAAATATTAAAAATTAATTGTGGTGCCGCTCAGGTGGCGCAGTGGTAAAACACGCCAGCACACCAGAGCTGGGATTTCAAATACATCGTATCAGATCTCAGCTCTGCCATCCGGCTGGGCTGGGCTGGGCTGGGCTGGGCGGCCACATGAACAACGATTCCTCATAACTGGTGAAATTATGACCTCTGCTGGCTGATTGATGGAGTTGAGGAATAATGCTGCTCAGGGTGTGGCTGATTCACATATGAACTCGCCTCATGCAGGTGAAAAGATGCAGTTGGTACTGAGTGCGTGTCGGAGGGGGCATGTGTCAGCTGCGAAGCTCCTCTGTCATTAGTGGAGGGTTGTATCGGTAGAGGTGAAGCGTAACGCAGTCAGGGTAATTGGATACGACTAGATTATGGGAGAAAATTGCGGGAAATATTCGAAGAAAATGAGAAAAAAAAGAATTGTGGCATGAGTAAAAGTTTGGACCCCTAGTATTTCAGTACTTTGGCAGATCAGTTGTGCAATGTTTCCTGTGCCACTGACTGCCACATAACCGCAAAGCATAATAGATCTAATACTAAGCATTGTGTTAATTTTAATAAATGCAAAAACTGCTCGTTTTTACCCCCAAACATAATTTCGGTGATTGTGGCTAAAGCATTTTATTAAAACACATACTATCTCACAATATTTAACAGATGTGTTTTAAATTCTAGTTCTGTACTCTCAGAAACCCAACACTGGTGGTGACGGTGAAGGTTCTTAACCACTATAATTACAGTAAACACTACTATGTTTATCTGTGCATGTCAGAACCTGGGGTACTGTGTTTATTAAGAAAAGAATGGCATCTGGACAGTAAGATGGACGAAGAGAGGGAGAGAAAAAAACATATTATGAGTGTTATTAATAGCCTTTTCACCATACAGCTCTAGCTAGGTATACAGAATGTTCTTTAGACAGCTCACTGTGGACTGAGACACAGGACGACTCTCCAAGGAGCGGAGGTGTTTAATTAAAAATCTGACAGTTTGGGCTCATGATAACCTGTAGAGGGGAGCACCTAGGCTCCTGTTTGGGGATTTAGAATTACCTGTACTCTGTGTGAGATGGACAGGGTGAGGTGATTGGTGAAGTGTGTGTGTAGATTTTGCCTGTACATGACTGTATTTAATCTGGAAATGGATCAGCTAGTAACATAAATAAAATTAAGGTTTAGAAAGTTTCCTTTAGAAACGTGTTCCACTATCACCTACCCCAATTAAACACAAGAGGCCTAAATTACTCCTATCAATCACCACACACATACACACATACCTGCTACAGAATATGTGCAATATATTATGCACAATAAATGGGACCTAGGGAGTGTGAATTTAGTTTAATTTTAAGTTTTAATTTTTTCATGCCTTTGTGATGGTGTTGTATTTTTACTGGTTTTCTCTAGTATTAATTCACATTTATCAGTTTATTTTGATTTATTTGAATAAATAAATACTATTTTTAGTATCTTGTAGTAGTACAGAAATGTTTTTGATAAAAAATCTGTCAAATTTCAGTCAAATTCATTTAGTTTGCCATTTTTTGGTACAATTTTAAATGTTTGTGCACCCTCTCAATCTCCATTACTTGCTCAAACGTATTTATATGAGTATTTAATGCAGAAATTTAAACGGTACATAATCAACTTTGTTTTTCTGTTCTTTTTTATTTAAAAATTAAAGTTAAATATTTCTAAGGTTTTTATTTATATTTGAGTAAAAACGACTTAGTTTCCTCAGATCTGAAACAGTGTGCAGACATGCCGAGCCGTAACGTATGTGTTTTCTCTCTCCTGTCTCAGGTTACCACCACAGCCTCCCCTCGTCCTCGTACCTTTTATCTGGGCCTGAGGCTCAGAGACTGGCTGCGACTGGAGCGCTCTCCTCCGAGTTCCTGAACCAGGGAGGAGGAACTGCTAAAATACTGCTGCTGTTGTGCAATGCTGCTGGAACTGGTCAGCAGGCTGTGAGGTGAGAACTGACCCTGTGTAGTATGTTGTGGGTTTTTTTCACAATGAGCTTATTTATGTGTAGCCTTTAATCAGGCAGCAGAGGCATGAACTTGATCGCCACTAGGGGGCAGAACAGTGCAAAAATCAACGGAGATCTGAACGTGTAGAGGCATTAGGTTTCATAAAAATACACAGAGCTGTTATTTTCTCTGTACCTCTAATTTGTCATATGTTCTGATACATCCAGAAGATTACTACTATTTTTAACGTCTGATTAGGAGCATGTAAAACCAGCTGTCATTTAAATAAGTCATTTTAATTCCCCTTCAGTCTGCTGATTTGAGACTCATCCTGACACACCAACATTCACCTGCCAGTGTTGGGTTCCCGCACAGAGCTGTACCACCGTGGTACGGAGAACCATGCTGAGTAAGCACACAACTCTGCAGTGGTGTGCTAGTGCATTAGACCACTTCACCATCCAAGTGCCCCATACTTCACTTTATAGCCATTATGCTTTATACAGTGTTCATGGTGTTTTCATGAGGTTCAGGAAGATCACGTTTTCATTTTCTTGAGCCAATTTATCATTTGTTTCTGCACAGGTTTGGTCCTCCATTCCTGATGAGAGAGGACAGGTCAGTGTCATGGGATCAGCTGCAACAGAGCATCCTTAGCAAACTCTACTACCTGATGATCAACGGTGCACAGCCACAGGTAATCAACTGAATTCTATTTCAATTGCCAAAATATTTTAAACATAAAAATTCTTTAATAAACCCATACTAATGTTAAACACAGAGCGCTTAATATTTTTAAACTAATAGAATGCTTGTGTTTATCATTTAACTACTGACCTCTATTGACATTATATTTTTGTGTGCGTTCAAGCTATGAATATGAAATGCTTCAGTTTAAAATCCATTTTGTGGTGTTGTCTGGCTGAGGTGTTAAATTTACACCACACATACTATTTTGGATTCAAGCTGAGACCAAAAATGATGTTTTGTAATATTGGATAGTTCCCATTCTCATTTGGTTAATAATTTTAAAGAAGCACTTGGTAATCTTACTGTTATTTCTATTCAAATGCTGTTGCTGTTACGGGAGTAGGTATAAAGAATAAAAGCATGATTTTATAGTATTTTTATTGTTATTATTACTGCAGAATACCAGAGTACTGTTTAAGATTCGTGTGGTCGGGGGATCCGCATCCTGTAGCTACCTAAGTCCGCAGGATGGACATCCACTTTACCATCCTGCAGTAGATAGGTAAGTGTGTACAAGCTTGTGGGGGGCAATGTTTACTGATTAATGTGTGATCTGGACTTTTACGTTCAGGGTATTTCTTTAGTTAAATAAAGCTTGACAAAACAGAGAGAGTTGTTTTTGGCATTTTGACTTACCCAAAATAATAGGAACACAGACCAATAAATATATTATAACACTGCAACAGCAGAGAAAGAAATTGAATATTTAGTGAGGGACACATTAGTAGTGATAGTAGTAATAATAGTAGTAGTACATTGTTAGTATTTCAGTTAAACAAATGAAATACTTTATTGAAGCACTGTAATGTATCTAAAATAGATAATTCATCTTTATGTGTTTTTATTTTTTACAGTATATTAATATTGAGTATTTTGGTGGTGTGTTTTCTTAGAGCTCTGAAGCTGTGTGGCTCAGGTGGACCTCCTCATGTCAAGCTGATTGTTGAGTGGGAACACAAAATAAAAGACTGGTAGGTCAATCAATTCACACCAAAATAAAATGCAGGCATAAGGGCTGAAGGATGATAATTTAGTTTTCATTTGATTTGACAGAACCGTGTTTGTTAAGCTGTTTTTCTGTAGAAATGTTATGAGTATCCAGTATGCTGGAATCGCCCTCGATGTAATATGAATAAATATACGTAGACAATTATTACTTAAATAACATAGTACGCTAGTATATTACACGTACAACAGGGATATTAAAGTGCATCATTCTGTGTGTGTGTGTGTGTGTGTAGTCTGTTTGGTAACATACAGGAGGAGGTGGTAAAGGATTGTGAAAGTGTTCGTGTACAGCAGCAGCAGCATGTTCAGCAGCACAGTTGCACACTGGACGAGTGCTTCCAGCTGTATACTAAAGAGGAGCAGGTAAGTCATAGCTATGGCCCAACCTAATTCACGGCCGTGAAAATTACATCACGCACTGTGAAACGAGCCTCTTCGTGTGTAATATGCAATGTTTGTGTGCAGATAATTCAGTCAGCGAGTGGCTATTTCTCTAATATTGTCATTTTCATCATTTTCTTGTAGCTTGCTCCGGACGATGCATGGAAATGTCCTCACTGCAAACAGCTGCAGCAGGGCATGGTTCAAATGAGTCTGTGGACTCTCCCCGACATCCTCATCCTCCACCTCAAGCGCTTCAGGCAGGTCGGCGAGCGCCGCAACAAGCTCTCCACGCTAGTGAGCTTCCCTCTGACGGCGCTGGACATGGCGCCCCACATGGTCAAGAGAAGTAACCGTTTATCTTCCTCCTGGAAACAGCAGCCTTATCAAAGAACTGATGCTGAGGACTTCCTGTACGACCTGTATGCAGTGTGTAACCATCACGGAGGCATGCATGGGGGTCACTACACAGGTTTGTGCACCGACAATTGATTTTGTAAAGGAACCCAGCACGAATCCAAATGTTTTGTGTTTTGAAAAGCTACTATAAAGGACACATAAGATACACTACAAGGCCAAAAGTCTGTGGACACCTTACTATGAGCCTGTTGGATGATCCCAATTCAAAACCAAAGGCAGTGAAAGTGCAGTTGTTGCTTTTTGTGGCTATCAAAGCTTTTACTGTTGTGAACAGTGGGAATGTGTGTTTATTCAGAGCATTTGTGTGTTTTAAGTCAGGCATTGAATTTGGACAAAAAGACCTGACTCGCTGTAGACATTCCAATTTATCCCGAAGGTTTTCAGTAGGGTTGAGGTCAGGGCATTGTGCTGAACACTCTCCAAATTAGACTCGTTCAGCCATGTGGTCACCCAGCTTTGTGCTCAGTAATTAGCAAGGAATCTTCACATACTTTTGACCATGTAGTGTATATACACTATATTATATAAAGTTTCGGTGTCGGTTCATAAATTTGTACATGTATGTGCATAATTGTTAATAGTAATCACTCACTATGTGTCGGTTTATTCAGCATACTGCAGGAACTCAGTGGACGGCCAGTGGTACAGCTATGATGACAGCAGTGTAGAGCCGGTGCCTGAGGAGGAAGTGTGCACACGTGGTGCCTATATTCTCTTCTACCAGAGACGTAACAGTATCCCTGCATGGTCAGCTAGCTGCTCTCTTCGAGGTCTGAAATTCAGCTTTGTAAAACTACATAACAACAACAGATATTATCATTCATTCATTATACAGTGCCTTGCAAAAGTATTCAGCCCCCTTGAACTTTTCAACCTTTTGCCACATTTCAGGCTTTAAACATAAAGATATGAAATTGTAATTTTTTGTGAAGAATCAACAACAAGTGGGACACAATCGTGAAGTGGAACGAAATTTATTGGATATTTTAAACTTTTTTTAGAAATAAAAAACTGAAAAGTGGGGCGTGCAATATTATTCAGCCCCCTTGCGTTAATACTTTGTAGCGCCACCTTTTGCTGCGATTACAGCTGCAAGTCGCTTGGGGTATGTCTCTATCAGTTTTGCACATCGAGAGACAGAAATTTTTGCCCATTCTTCCTTGCAAAACAGCTCGAGCTCAGTGAGGTTGGATGGAGAGCGTTTGTGAACAGCAGTTTTCAGCTCTTTCCACAGATTCTCGATGGGATTCAGGTCTGGACTTTGACTTGGCCATTCTAACACCTGGATACGTTTATTTGTGAACCATTCCATTGTAGATTTTGCTTTATGTTTTGGATCATTGTCTTGTTGGAAGATAAATCTCCGTCCCAGTCTCAGGTCTTTTGCAGACTGCAACAGGTTTTCTTCCAGAATGGTCCTGTATTTGGCTCCATCCATCTTCCCATCAATTTTAACCATCTTCCCTGTCCCTGCTGAAGAAAAGCAGGCCCAAACCATGATGCTGCCACCACCATGTTTGACAGTGGGGATGGTGTGTTCAGGGTGATGAGCTGTGTTGCTTTTATGCCAAACATAACGTTTTGCGTTGTGGCCAAAAAGTTCGATTTTGGTTTCATCTGACCAGAGCACCTTCTTCCACATGTTTGGTGTGTCTCCCAGGTGACTTTTTATAGATATCTTTGAGAAATGGCTTTCTTCTTGCCACTCTTCCATAAAGGCCAGATTTGTGCAGTGTACGACTGATTGTTGTCCTATGGACAGATTCTCCCACCTCAGCTGTAGATCTCTGCAATTCATTCAGAGTGATCATGGGCCTCTTGGCTGCATCTCTGATCAGTCTTCTCCTTGTTTGAGCTGAAAGTTTAGAGGGACGGCCGGGTCTTGGTAGATTTGCAGTGGTCTGATACTCCCTTCATTTCAATATGATCGCTTGCACAGTGCTCCTTGAGATGTTTAAAGCTTGGGAAATCTTTTTGTATCCAAATTCGGTTTTAAACTTCTCCACAACAGTATCTCGGACCTGCCTGGTGTGTTCCTTGGTCTTCATGATGCTCTCTGCGCTTTAAACAGAACTCTGAGACTGTCACAGAGCAGGTGCATTTATACGGAGACTTGATTACACACAGGTGGATTCTATTTATCACCATCAGTCATTTAGGTCAACATTGGATCATTCAGAGATCCTCACTGAACTTCTGGAGTGAGTTTGCTGCACTGAAAGTAAAGGGGCTGAATAATATTGCACGCCCCACTTTTCAGGTTTTTATTTCTAAAAAAAGTTTAAAATATCCAATAAATTTCGTTTCACTTCACGATTGTGTCGCACTTGTTATTGATTCTTCACAAAAAATTACAATTTCATATCTTTATGTTTAAAGCCTGAAATGTGGCAAAAGGTTGAAAAGTTCAAGGGGGCTGAATACTTTTGCAAGGCACTGTATCTTGGGCAAATATTAGAATTCAATACTCCACCTGAATGCAAAATATCCCACTGGGCCTACACAGTCCGGATTGTCTATGTCTGTCGGTAGAGATGGTTGAAGGGATTCATCATTACTGATGCAGTTGCTGGTTAAAGTTCTACATTGACATAATCTCTCCTCCCTCAGGCTCTATCAGCTCTTCTGCCTCGAATCATTGGCTCGTCCGTCTAACATCTCTGTCAGGAGAAAGTCCAACCCTGAGCTCTCCTCACAAGTACTGTAGCTATTCTCCTGCTCCTGAACCCCAAACCCCAACTTCTCCTGTCTTCTATGAGCAGCCCACTAAAGGAATTACTGGTAAGTTTTATATGGCTCACCTTTATTCAAGCACCATCATGAGACAGTACACTGTACAGTATATTTGTCATCTTATTATTATTATTATTATTATTATTATTATTGTCTATTTCTGATTCCCCTCTTTTGCATACTTGTTACAGTCATTGCTGCTGAAGGTTGTGCAACCAGTTATGGGGAAAATAATATATTATTTATAAATATATTTATTTTTATTTGGGTGTAATGTTTTTAGAATATTATTACTAATTAATAAATATATATTTATTATATAACCCTGGTGCAAGATATATCAACACTGTAAATATCAGTATATACTTTCTCTATATATATATATATATATACCTAAACATATTATATTTTGTTCTTCACTGTAGATGGATTTGAGTCTAAACCATTTACCCGTGGTACCAAGGGCCGTAGCGTAAGCATGCGCTCACCCCCCAAGAACAAGGAAAGTCTTGGCAAAATCTTTCCTCTACGCTGGTCTTTTGGTTCCAAGGATCGCAAAAAAATGAATTCAGTTCCTCAAATCACTCCAACTCAACCTGGCGAGCTGGTGGAATATCTGGAATCTGGACGGAGGCCACGATGTACCAAAGACCCCATTGTTAGCCTTGTGGCTAGCCCTGTTCAAGTCAAAGCACAACCTGCAGGAAGCACAGTCAGTTCTCCCACTGGCAGCAGTTCTGTTAGTAGGGTGGAGCACGGACGCTGGCATGAGCCAGACTCACCTAGGGTGCCTGAAGGCCAGAGAAGACCAGCCTCAGATAGAGGTTCTGCAAATGCTCATGTTACAACCAAAAGCCGAGATGAAAACTCAGTAGCCAGGAGGACCTCGAAGAAGAGGCAGGAGCAGCAGGGGAAATCTCAAGATGGTCAGTTTCCCCGAGGATCTACTTCTGGTCTACATTCAGGTGCTGGCATAGCCACGGGCACTAATAGTGCATCTGATAGCAAAGATTCCATGTTGAAGAGAAACTGGAACCAGCCAGCTGGAGCTACCAGGACTGCCCGTATGGAGTTATCAGGGAGCAAGAGTGATGAGACTCAAATCATCCTGTCCCACGTTAAGACAGGCACAATTAAGAAGGATTACCAGTCAAAGGATGTGCGTGGTCAAGAACCATGCCAAGGAAGATCAGTAATGAGTAGGAGTTCAACCAAGCTTCCAGTGTCCAACGGCACACCAAGTGGCATGGTAGTAGAGGACAAAAAAGCTAATGGCACCCATAGAAGCAGTGGGCGACACAGCAACAAGCCACTAGTCAATGGAAAGGAGAGCCACAATGGTGGCATGGCCAATATAAAGCGAGCACACAGTTCTTCCAGTCTACAGACTAAGACGGATTTGAATCTGAGGAGGACGGTGTCTCTTCAAAGGAATGGGCTAGCATCCCACAAAGGACTTAGTACTGATAAACACTCTAACAGTATGCTGCAGAGGAACAGATATAGCACCACTTCACTGGGCAGACAGAGGCCAGTGCCCGAATCTTGCTTTTGATATTTGTGTACATGAAGTTACAGTTGTGAGCCGGATTGTCTGGACTACATGTAGCTAGCACATCTTACCTGTGCCTTACCTTTAAATATAGTAAACTACCTTAGGGCACTTTCACGGTGGCTTTGGTTTGAGAAATAAAAACTAGAAATGAAGAATATTTTACTGTAAAGGTACAAGTCCATGTATATTTTTATTACTTGCTCAGTCTTAAGCAAGCTACCTTTATTATTCAAATTACGCTACTAAAATGTAGCCTGGCAAAGGGAAGCTATCATAAAAATCTAGATAATTACACTACAAGCAAAGGTAATTAAAGCTTTATCCATTACTGAGGTCATGTATTCACTAATTACATCTAATTACATTAAGCTGCCACAAAATGTTTTGCTGTTCACTAATTCTACTGCTACTATTCATAATTATAATAATAATAATTAAACAACTTTGTTTCTGTTATTAATAATATTGTTGCACTTGTCGAGTTTTACCAGTAAGCTTGGTGCAAGGCAGTAATACCCTGGACAAAGTGGCAATCCACCAAACGCCCAACCGACCCCAATATAACCAACCACAACAACAAATATAAAACAATTCCAGACAACTCTTAAACTTACTAATAAACGTATTAATAACAATAGATTTAATATGATGGCTTGCAGAATGTCAGATGTTATGCTGCATGGAATTCACTATGGAGAAGCTGGCAGGTAAACATAAACAGGGTACATTTTACTTTATTTATTTATATTTTTATTTGACTAAAGTGCCTTTTTAATGATCTTTGGAGGAACATTAATTTACCTTAAGTCAAGTGGCATCACTGTTTTAAGTGAACAGACTCACAAATGTGTTCCAGCTATCAAAGACAATTGTTGAAGTACTGGTTCACACATAAGTGCCTGCTCAGTCAGCGTAGTCACTATGCACATGTCACGAATATAAAAGCGACTGGATAAAAGCACTGCTAAATTTCATAAGTGTAAATGTAAGCAAACATACACACAGTCTTTAAATGAACACATTCTCATAATTGTGCATGATCACATTTGTTGAGAGAAGCTGCTGCAGACAACGGAATAATCAACTTTCTTTCCATTCTCCGCTTTAGTCGATGCATGTGTGAGCATTTAGGCATTAATCTGGTTCATCAAATGTTAGCTAAGTTGCAACCAGTGGTAATAGTTTTTAATAATTATATTTTTCTACTATATGATATTAAGCATTTATGACACCCTGCATTGTAAAAGAATCATGTTAATCCTGCATATCTAAGCATCTAAATACAATATTCCATTGTCAATCATGACAGGATGAATATACATACAAGTACACAGTGGTGCTGTAGAAATAAGTTAGGGGCACCTTAATGATAAGTAATAAGTAAGTTTCATTGAAACTTGAGGGTGTTTGAAAGCTCATTGTTTTATTTTTTAAATAAAAATGTGTAAAACACTGGGAAAAAAAGAATACTGCTGTGTTTTCATGATTACAAATGTAAACATTTAAAAAAAAAACTACAATGAATTTCTTTAATGCTGGTAGTTTAGCACAGATCACCATAAAGTTAATAAGCCATTATATCATGTGAGAAGATGTTCGTTAATTGTATCACTTTTTAACAAAATTATTTATTTACATTTATTTACATAGAAACTTGCATCATTCTAGCTCGGCAAAGACAATGTTTAGGCTTTGCCAAAAATTAAGAAAAGTGAGCAGTATGACAGGTTTTTTTTTAAAGTTTCTAATCTTACTGTACTGTACATACTGGATAAACTATTGTGTCTACATTGTAGTATGTAATACTAGTTTATCTAAAGTTTTATCGGGCAATGTTAGCACAGCAGCCTGTAAAAACAAATCCCAGGACTTTGAAACAGCAAGGACTCATTAGCAGTTACATTCCATATCCTAATAACTATGTACCTTTCCTAATAGTTTTACTGTAGTTACTGAATAACCCGAGTTAAGATCAAATGAACCAACAAAGCATAACTGGTAGTTGAAGGTTTAACCACTGGCACTGTATTTAGCCTTGCTTGTAATTCGCTTTAAATTAAAACAAAAGTCTGGCAAAATAGTAAACATTAATGCTTATTTTACTAACTTGACTTAAACGGCTGATTTTGCTTTAGAAGATATCAAAATAAAGCACTCTTATTTGCTTGTTTTTGAAAAACACTGAAGGACTGTTGTTGCGGTTAATAGATAACAGTTAAGGAAATTTATTTAATGCAGCATTTTGTACTTTACTTTTTAACCAAACTGTAATTTATGTAAATAAAGTTGTAAAATTGTTTAAACAATCTTATGGTTCAGATGTTGATCCGAAGCCTGAAGCTTGAAGGAGGTAAATAGAGCACAAATACAATCAGTACACTGGAAATGGAAGCTTGTTTGAACTGCCACTTTATATAGCATAGCACATTGTACTTTCAAATTGTTAATAAAGGCAAATTAAACACTATCTTTGTCACTATATTGTGCAAACAGTGTATTTTTCTCTCTGGTAATGTAAATGTATTTCATTTATGTTCAACACACTCCAGTTAAAGGATTTATTTATTTATGTTACAATGAACTCCTTTTCACTGCTTGATATTATCACTTCTTGGAAAAGAATGTTGATTTAAAGTGAAATGTAGCAGAAACCAGATTGTCCAACTCTGGGTTATCTTACACCAGACAACCAAAGACAAAAAAGGCTTTTGGAAATGCCACATTTGGTTTTCTGTTCTTCCCTAAGTTCAATTTGATATTTTATTTAGTTTGTTTAACTATTATTTAGAGCTTTCTATCTGAAGAATAATGGCATTTCATAAATCAGGCTTTTTATGGCAGAGTGGCAAGACAGAAGCCACTGCTGAGTAAAAGGCATATGACAGCTTGCTTAGAGTAAAAGGAATAATCAGGCACTGAAAACATGGTGGTGGAAAAAAGGACAAATGCATCTACATATAGAAACATCCTTAAAAAAAAGCTCATACAGAGCACATACAGAGTAAACTTAGTATGGGGTGACATTTCAACACAACAATGACCCAAAGCATACAGCAAAAACAACACTGGAATGGCTTTGGAGCGGATTTCTTAATGTACTTAAATGTCCCAGCCAAAGCCAATACATAAACCCCATCAAGATAGCAGTTTGCAGACAAATTTCAAATGACTATCATCAGAAAATTCAATTTAACTTTTAGGAGCTTTGTAAGCGTTTTATAATTAGCAACCGCAGATTGGACACATGTTGGGTTGTGTGTTAGTGGTGATCTGGCACTAATTGATAAGATTAATAAAATTCTGATAAAATTCGGACATTTGGAAGTTCACATTTTAAAATAAACCTTTAACAACTTAATTTATAAAATAAAACGATACAAGTTTGACTTTTTGTCCTCTGGCTGGCTGAACGGTCTTTCACACACAGCTCCGTTAATTCGATTCCAGAAAAACAATCTTAGAAATTATTACAATTTCCAAAGAATGTTTATTTCAGGTGAATGTAAACGTTTACTGTGAATGATAAAGTATGTTTGCAGTGAGTAACGTGTTCTGTTCTTTATTTCTGGACTTTTCTTTAGTATCCGAGTGTAAGTAACAGCACTGGTCGGTTGATGGCAGACTCAATCTGTGTAAACAAGCGGCCATTTTTTTTCAGAGGAAACGGAAACGTATTGCAATCCACCAGCGAGCTAAACAAGCGTCCGACCAAACGCTTCCTCACGGTGAAACAGACTTCAGAGGCGAATTTAGACAAATATAACTTGAAGTTGGATTAAAGCGACTCGGACCAGAAGCAAAGGTCTTTTACAGGGTGGGTATGAACTGTTCTTTTTTGTTTCTCTGAGAAAATGTTCTCTCCACGCCTCAGCTCGGTTCTGCTCGGGTAACGTTAGATCATATTAGCTCGGGTAACCAATTAGTTAGCAAAACAAGCTAGCGAAAACGTTACGGTGGCTTTTCTTTATGGAAAGCAAAACATTAAAACGGTTAGCATTAACAGAACACTAGTTTTATATATGTGAACATATTCAAACTGCGTTTGTGTGCGTTTTATCCCGTTGAATAACCGTTTACATTTTCTTACATGTATATGCCACGTTAGCTAAACTAACGTTAGCTGTTGCGCTGACAACCATCTGTGGTCTTTGTTAAAGCAGCCAAGTTTGACTTGTTCTGCACTTTGTTTACATTTTTCTGCTGTTATATTGAACACACTGATACCGTCGGTCAGTTGGTCGAGCTGTTCAGAGAAAATTCCAGAAGAACTGTTACTTCTCGTGTACAGTCTCTGTAGTCTCTGAGTTCAATTATATACTGATTCCTATTAGTTTTATTCAAGTACACGTTTACATTTTCGGTATTTAGCAGACACTTCTATCCAAAGCGACTTACATTACTCTGACAGTATACAATCTAAGCAATTGAGGGTTAAGGGTTTTGCTTAAGGGCCCAACAGTGGCAGCCTGGCAGTGGCGGGGCTTGAACTGGCAACCTTTTTGATTACTAGTCCAGTACCTTAACCACTAACTTACCACTGCCAGTCAGTGGTATACTACTATACCAGAACTGATTGAAAATAGTTTAGAAAGGCTTGGTCTCTAAAGATCCACAATTTACATTGCATTACCAGGACAAAAAAAACTATCAGTGGATCTCCAGAATCAAATTTAACACATGTTGATTTAAAGTCAAATATAGCAAAAACCAGTTTGTCCAACTCTGGGTTATCTTACACCAGACTAACAATGACTATAAGAAATGGCACATTTGGTTTTCTGTTCTCCCCTGAATTCAGTTTGATTGATACCTGACTTTTTATTCAGTTTGTTTAATTATTCTTCAGCTGTGTCTATCTGAAAGATAATGGCTCTCCAGAAATCAGGCTTTGATGGCAAAGTGGCAAGAGTTCGTACATTTACTGATTCCTATCAGTTTTATTCACGTACTGCCACGGTTTAAATAGTCTCAGTTGCTGGGCTGTCGTCGTAGTTACATTTAAAGCTCCTACTAAAACACTGACAAACAATGATTTGATTAAACATAGTTTGGAACGGCACACACCTTGTTTCCTGAGGGTCCACAATTTGCATTGCATTATCAGAACAAAATCAAGTCCAAGGAACTGTGAAGTGCAGAAAAGGAATATATTTATTTTACACGTTTTAAAAGCATTTTGTACAAATATACTGACAGTATTGAATGTCTTAGGCCTAATGTACTATAATGCAATACTTGTTTAATTTCACACCACTTTATTTACCATTTTAATTATTTAGTGTTACTAGGAATCCATAGGGCTTGGAAATGTGACGTCATTCCCTGGCTGACCATTTACATTTACTGCAATTGATAGACATGTGTATCTAAAGCGATTAACAACTGTGACCATATACAGTCTAAGCATTTGTTCAAGGGCCCAACAGTAACCTGGCAGATGTTGAGCTTGAACCAGCTAACTTCCAATTACTAGTCCAGTACCTTAACCACTGAGCTTCCACTGACCGCCATATGCCCAGGATCACTCCCAGTTAATGCACCGACAAGTATTAAAATGTGTTTAGTTTTCCCCATCATAAAATTCAAGTCAGAGAATTCAATCAAATCTAGAGTGAACTGTAGTGCATTTAACTGTTTGCACATGATGTTAGAATGGCTCCGACTTAATTAAATATACTACTATAGCAAGAACCACACTTCCAGCTGAAATCCACTTTGGTTTAATTTAATTTCAGAACACTGAAAGATTACACTGATGTTTATGCCTTACATAAAATAAATACTATGTGTGGAGCCTACCTGGAACATGGAGCACAGAAATACACCCAGGACAAATCACCAATCTATTGCAGGGCATTATTACACTCTGGGTAATTTAGAGAAGTCAAAACACTAACTGGCTTTTTGTTTTATCTTTGGGAAAAGGAAGGTGAAAACAGTGGTACCTAAAACTGTACAGACCATGTAGTCTAAGAGTTGGCAGTAGTTTTTCTATTTACCTGAATAGAAGTGGTACAGCCGGCATGGTGGGTGCTGTGCGGCAATATCAATTCTAATCGGCTGGGTTCAAACCCTGTCCATGTCTGAGAAGATCTGTGTGTGTTTCCTCAGTTAACAAGGGTTTCCTTTAGATTCTTAGTCTTTCACCCACATCCAAAAAACCTGATGGACTCACAGACTTGGGTGTGAGCAGCTGTTTGAGCTTGTGCTGCTCTGTGTGATGTTTGGTACCCAGTTTGTGGGACCATGGAAGAAGTTGTTAGTAAAAAAATACATTTTTAGACTTCTAGAGAAAAAAAACCTAGAACAGTTTGCGTTGGAGATGATCGTTATTGTCAATAACAGTAAAATAATGTCATTTTATTTTCAGTATTTGATGTGAAGTTGGATGAGGTGCAAAATCTTGGTGTGTAAAATACATCACAGCTAATAACACCATGTCGTCATTTCACATGGACTTTCTTTTTTGGCCTGCAGAATTCTAGTCAGTTATTGGTCCCAAGCTTAATAGATCCAACCAATCAAATAATTTCAGCCGTATTCTGGCCGGTTATTGGGCAGTGGCCCTCTCTCTCTCCGGCGCTCTGATTGGTCGCAGCGCTGTACTTGTAAGGCGCAGTTGGTCGCTAGTAACGTCAAGCAGATTTCCTTCCTCTCTTATGGGAAGTGCTGCATTTTTTAATAGCGCTCGCATCGTGGGCGCGGTCCATTAAAACATCCAGATGAATTTAAAAGCGAGCGAGGTTTAGCTCCCGGCGCAGCTCCACAGCCAGATTGTCGGTGGTGTTTTTATTCACCCGCGCCGTGTTCATGTGTTTGCAGAGACCTGCCCGTGAGCTTTATGTGAGAGCATCGAGCCGGAGAGACGCGGGTCACAGACGGACGGAGGACGGACAGATCGGGAGCTGCGGAGCCGAGCTCGGATCCCGGACCTGTTCCTTTGTTTATAAACTCAGTCACGGGGAATAAACTTTAAACATCGATTGGGACTTTTTCTCCTCACTTGCGTTGGTGTACTCGGTCACACGCTGAATCATGGAGGCCATTGCCAAGTATGATTTTAAAGCGACTGCTGATGATGAGCTGAGTTTTAAACGCGGAGAGATTCTGAAGGTATGTGTAAATGATTTTGTTTGTATTTCCACTGTCCTACTTTATTGTCTATCTGTAATGTTGCTTTTAAAATAATGTTCTCTGTGTTCTTTACCTTCTGTCATCATGCCCAAAACAATGTACGGAAACTAACTGATTGCATTAATGCTGTGGTAGTTAGTGTCATCTTTTAACTGTTGACGTTGACAGTCAGTGTTAGTTGTAGTGGGCTTGTCACAATTGTGAAATATTATTATTAATAAGTGCAATCAGATTGATTCCAACTCCTGGCAACCATGTGAATAGTGTTTCTACAGAATATTCTGTCTCCTGTTTGGGTCTTTAGGCTTCTTAATGGCTCATTAATTGTTCCTCTAATTGTATCGGTCCATCTTGTAGCTGACCGTCTTCTTTCTTCTTTTTACCTTTAATTCTTCCAAGCATAATTGCCCTTTCTGATGAATTGGTTTTAGCTTTAAAGTCACATCCAAATATGGTGTTTACCTTTTGTCTGTGTAGTTAATTTATTTTATTCTTGCACCTCAGTTAAAATCTGTAAATCTTTATGCTGTCTATTTTAGATATGATAGAGTGTATATTTCTTTACACACACACAGACACAGTAGATTCAGCTAAGCATTTAGACCCTTTTACTTTTTGGTCTCTCTACTGTGCTGTGGATTTGATTTTTGAATAGATATAATTGCCAGTTTTACCCATTAATCTACACTGGATCACCCATGATGACGATGTGTATAGATTTGGATTGCGCCTTGTCAGAGATGTAGTTCTGCCTTGTATCCAAAGAATGTCTTCTTTCTCTTATGCAATTCAGTGCATATAAAGTAATATACAGACACAACACCTCTGTAATAAGTGGGATTTAAAAACAGTTTTGCACAAAACAATGATGCCTTATAGTGCACGTTTGCAATAGTGTAATATCTTTTCTATTACAGTAGTGTCTGATAAGCTGGTTTCTTCCTGAAGCTGCATGTTTTTACCCTGCTTGTTTAGCTTCTAACATCAGATGTTAGTGGACAAGCAGTCTTTATGCCCATGGAATAGAATCATTCTTGGTCAAGTGTGTTTGGAAATACTAGAAATTTGTGTCTGGTTACACACTGACTACAAAGTATTATACAATAGTGACACAGACATCCGTACCATTCATACACTTACTCACATGAAAACATCCATAGCTGTAAACATTTGCATATTCATACCTTGGGCAATGTATAGATGGTCAGATTACATTATTTATTTAATAATGAAAGGGGCAGCGGTTTATTATAGAGAAATAAACTAAAGCATTATTGACATTTTGCTACAGACTCCCTATGTATCACTCTTTGTTGAAAATTAGTTATGTTAGGAAGCCCTGTGTTAAAAGTTGTAGGTGTAAAAGCTTATCTAGGACTAGTAATTTTAACAGGTGTGAAATCCATTGCTAATCTTGTGATGCCGCACTATTAAGGCTGAATGAGTGAAAAGAGGAACTGGCATTTATCGTCACTGTTGCATAGATGATTGTAACGATGACGCCGTGTTATTGCATCAGTTCAATTCTAACGTGATGGTCTATCCATGTCTTCTCAATAATACAGTTTCATATTAGCCATATTATGTGTAGCATGGTGACATGTAGGGCATAGGGCAAATAAAATGCCAGTAACAGCACAGGAGAACTTGATTATGATGTGGCAATGAGAAACACAAACCTTTACACAACTAACTTATACTATTGGTATTAGCTGAAAAGCTGACAACACTTGGGGTGTGTTCGAAAAGCTAGTGTGCTGTCTACATAGGCAGCTTTTTATGTCATCCTGTGCGCGCTCCCGAGAAGGAGGCTGTTCGAAATCCTAGATGCCTTAAAATCCACACTTCTGAGGCATCTTATTATTTCAATGTTATTTTGGCTCAAGAACGAGTGAGCATCGGACGCTGCCTTAGTGATCAAGACAATCCCAGCATTCATGGCGGAGAAACGAATGGAGTTATTTTCAAACGTAAATAAAATATTACTGATTTTTAACTTGTATAAACTTGTACCGAACTTTAACCGTTATCGGTACATGAAGGGAGATGTTATTGACGTTAGCGTGCTATGCTACCTCAGTTTATTGGTTTTAATGGCGAGATGCTAAATGCTAAACGCGAAATGCTAAACCCGATGGAATCGCTGTCTAAGTAGTGCGTTCGAATAACCTGCCTTTTAAGTCACTAACTTATTAGAATCCTCTCTACTAAGTCAGCTGCCTATGTAGACAGTAAGACAGCAAGGCAGCTCCCTAGGTTTTTGAACACACCCTTGGTGTGCCAAATTGTAGGTGCATCAGTCTCAAAATCTTAATGTTTCTGGGAGAACAGTTTGTTGGCATTTGTTTTTTTTCCACTAACTGCTTCATCCAGATTATGGCTGTGGTGGCCAGGCTCCACTCTGGACAATGCACATACAGCCTGTTTGTGGAAGGTACTTAGATAATGTGCCAAAACTCATTACAGACAGTGACTAAAGGCCATGATCAAACCCAGGTCATCAGTCTTCATGTTGCTTTTTGGCACCATCCTTTACCAGCCGTGCCACCAAAAAGTTACGGCAGTGCAGGTCAGACAGACCCAGACAAAAAGCTTCAGTAAAAAAGTAGTGTTTGCAGGTGCCACAGCAACCTAAAACAATGCAACAATGTATGTGGTTTAATGAATCATGTTTTACTGTATTTCCTACACCTGGGCAGATTTGACTGATATAGAAAGCTCGGTTGTTTTGTTGGATAGAACCATTAGCTAATAATAGCATTCAAAGCAAGACTCATTGGAACATTATAAAGAACTAAACTCTGGCAGCTGTTATCGGGTCTGATTTTTCTGTTATTGTGGTTTGTGGGGTATGTAGATTGTAAAGAAAGGGATAATCTTCACTTTACTTCTGTAGCATCAGTTAATGCGATGTTTCTTGACATCTTGTTGTGTGTTATTATGGTTGGCCATTGTTTTTAATCAGGAAGTGGTTCTGTAAAAAAGAAAAAGCTGTTAGAATTACCCAAGAAGAAGAATAGATGGTCTTGGATCATTTGAAGAGCAATTTGTGTAATTGTGTAATTTGTTTTTCCTGCATCAGTCCATCACAGATTAGTTTTTCCATTAAATGCCCAAAAATGTCAAAAAGGGAATAAATTCATAAGTTCAAGGGCAAAGAAAGTCCACTGTATGTCACACACATGTTTGAGAGACGGACTGTATACTCACTAATTAAGTGTTCAGTAACAAACATGAAGGTAGTTCTACTACAGGCGTAATGATTTATTAAGGCCTCCATTTCTCAGACTCTTTATACTTCTCTGTTTATACTTCTCTTAATGGTGTCGAAGTTGCCAAACGTGCCTGCTTCCCGTGTACGAGTCTCAACCTTAAAACTATGTATTGTAGGACAAGTAAGCTTTATCTAATAAAAAAATGTAACTTATTAGAACTAGGAGGTTAAAACCAGTCCATAAAATAAGTCTGTGCAAGTCATTCTGATTTGGCCAAATTCTTCTGTAAACTGACAACATTGTGAATGTGTTATGTCTTAATCGTGTTTGAAAATTAAAAGTATGTAGACATGATTGACTAGCTGTGTTTGTATGAATAGAATTTCTGTATTGAACTAATAGTCTGTGACATGTAGCTGTGTTTTTAACATCAAGGTTGTGCAGTGCTTTTTACATAGATAACAGCTGCCCGTGGCTTTAAACTGATTTGCATGTCATTATTTTTAACTCTGAGATTAAGAGTCTGTATAACCAAGTTTGCTCTACTTATTCTGCTTTGAAAATGAGAGACTTGTAGTCAGTAACTTTCTGCCCTAAGGACCATCGTCATGTGGACATGAGTGGTGTATTAAATTGTGCCGGCCATGAAGACACACTGTTGCCATGGACATAACTGTGTCCCTGTTTCTAGAGTTCAAATATCTTTTGGGATAATTACTCTTTAGATATACTTTATACTCAGGTTGCTGTTTCTATTTACAGTAGTAAATAAAGTTAAAATAAATTGGCAAAATTTGAATCCCTAGTTGATTTATGACAGATGATTAATAATAGATGCGTGTGTGTGTGTGTGTGTGTGTGTGTGTGTGTGTGTGTGTGTGTGTGTGTGTGTGTGTGTGTGTGTGTGTGTGTGTGTGTGTGTAAAAATGTCTGCAAGTGGAGGTTTTAACCAAACATCTTTTGATTACATACACTTGTATCTCTTTAAAAAAACTTCCAAAACAGAAGCTGATTAAAATGTGCACTGACTCACAATGCATTTAGCTGAAACTCCACAAAGCTATTTTAAATTTGCCTTACATTGGTATGGAAACAAGACTAACCAGTGTGTGTTTCTTGGGAGACCATTACAGTAATGCTAAGTGCAAGCTATGTCTGGTGCCCTATAGTACTTATTGTTTAAAGGTACAGCGGAGCACTTGTGCATTACTGACATCAGTAGTCGTGTTTACATTAAAACCCTGTGTAAATACTTGGTAATCTTTACTGGTGACGTCCCAGCCTTGTGTTTTTGCACATTCAGGCTTTACACAGTGAATTGATGGGTTTATTCATTTACACAAGAAAAGCTCATTGCACACAGTCATACGACAAATTATACAATACATTTGTTTTATATCTTAATTTGTTTATCTACATTATTACTCTTCTATTAACTTCACCTTGACACTTTTACAACGATTTGTGAAGAAAGCACATTGTTGCTTATATTGTCTGTAAATATAACATTCCAAATTATTAGCATGTTGGTAAAGAATGTTGTGTTATTATTTTTATATAGACTCCCCAGGACTCGCTTCTTAGTCAGTCTCACCTTAAGCAAAGATTAAAAAAAAAAGCCCGTGATGCTCCCTTTGTGCTGTAGGCTTCTCGGGTTTTGTCCCCATTTAATAGGCTGTTAAAAAGGGAAGCATGAAATAAATTTGCCGACTTGAAAAACATTTTAAGGAAGGGAAGTTGCATTCAAGATGAGTCTGTTTAAGTCTGAGGTTGTTAAGAAAAGGTCCTTGGTTGTGTGGATTCGATTTGTTCCAGAAGTTGCGGAAATATGACAGGTTATGACAGCACCCGTGGCTTAGTTATTTGTATTTAGTTCCTAAATTCCTATTTTTGTTTTTACATGTAACTGCTTTTATTTTTAAAAGAGCAAAAGTCTGATTCCAGATAATAGTTCTCCATGGCCAGAAGCTCAAAATATCATTAACATTTTTATCTTTATTTATCTTTTATCTATCATTGTCCAAACTATGACCACCTGAACTTGTTTATGGAGTTGGGGCAGTGAATCCTTATGTTTTCTTTAGGGTCAAAATGATTTGATTATCATTTACAGAGTGATGCCAGATATTCATAATATTTATTTGGAAATAAGGTAAAGGATATCATACTTCCCACCCACACCAAAAAACCTAACAAATGCTAGATGATTTCCCTCTTCATTGGAAAAATCAATATGAACGTGCATTGTTACACCATTCTTGTAGCTTGTGTATGTTGATGATCTTGTTAACTGTCCAGATTGCATTGGCCAAAGCATCCGCTTCTTATTACCTGCCAATGTTGTTTCAATGTGTACCGACAGCCACGCTAAGCTTCCCAGACTTGCACAAGTGCCTGGAACAGTTGTTTGTGTGATGTGTTGATGCCCTGCCTGGTCAGTGGCTCTGCTGAGATTCGAACTCGAGAGTTAGACCACTGCGCCACCCAAGCACTTAGGATGTTGTCCTGGTTGGTAAAATACTTGTATCAGATTGAATTGCCTTGTTGTACACCCTGGTTACTGTACGTGTAGACGGTGAGGAAGCAGAACTCGATTTACTGCTGTTATTTTATCTTTCTTTTCTTATTTATTTCCTCCTCATTTCTGCTTGAGTAAGTTTCTCTTCTTGTTTCATTTCTTCATTTTTGGTTCGTAAGAGAAACCAAATGAGAGGCTGGAACATTTTAAGAGCGTTTAGAACTACTGAGCTGCATTATGGTTCTGTTCTTAAATACCATCTATTTATCTCTTACTGCACAATAGTTTTTGTGTAACCTGTAATTGTCAATGTTTAAAGCTGGTGCACAGCACAGGGTCAGAGTTCAAGCTTTCTTCAGTGTTTTCTTTCATTGGTCACTGCTGGGTTAGCCTAATTTTCTGAAAATAAATCAGATTTTCTGGTTTTGAACCTGATCGCTTTGTCTTTTTGCTTCTTTAAGCATCAGGTTTCTCTGACATCACTGTAGGATTGATTTTCTGAGTCAGAGATTCATCATTGCAAGTACTCAATAGTGTGAATGATAAAAGCAAATAAAGCTTAGTTTTCCACAATTTTGGTCTGTTTGTTTATGAATCTTTTTATTACTTGTGTTTATTACCCTTATTGCATTTCATATTGGCTAGAAGTAAATTAGGGAAATGCAGTTGAAATGGATCTGTGTCCTGCATCGTCATTAAAATTAAATCCTTCCTTAGTATATGGAAAGCTAGCTAGCTTGCCACCCAGAACTCCTATGTGCATCATAGATGCTGGGAACTAGGGCTTATGTACATACATTTGGATCAGATGTGGCATCAGATCTAACTCGACAGATGTGGAATATAAATTTAAGCCTCATGATGAATGTGACCCACACCTTCGGTCTGTCATCGGTTTGAGGTTTGACAGCCCCCTGCTGCGGTGGTGTGTGCAGTGTAGAAATTATCATGCTAATTGGGAATGTTCCTACTCTTACAATTCCGTTGGCAACGTGTGATTTGTAAGCTGAGCCGATGATGAGATTGAGTGCATGCAGCGCTAAACCCATTGATGAATGCATGCAAGTTTGCAGCCGCCCTCTATACTTTGTTCTCACTTCCTGTTTGGTGCCTCTTCCACCCCCAACTCCTTCCTGTCTTCATGGAGCAGCGTGCTCTGTCTTCATGCTCTGTCTAAATCACCATTTCTTTTAAAACCGTGTTCTTAGGTAGTCTTTTAACTTTTGGGCCTCTTTCTTTTCACCTTCCTGTTATTCTGACCTGGCTTCATGTACTAGGGATGGCAAAGATTAACCTGTTAACCAATAACTGACAAAGAAGCCATTGTTTTAATTAATGCTGTCAGCTAAAAATGTCTTTAAAATAATTTACAGCACCGTACGCGTCTCTTCAAATGAAAGCGCAGCTCTGTACAGATGCATGTGGAGTTTCTAATTGGAGCTTTTTCATGCATTTATATAACAAAGCATGTGAACCTTATGTGTTTTATATTTTGATGTGAGGGTGGCACGGGGGCTCGGTGGGTAGCACTGTCGCCTCACAGCAAGAGGGTCCTGGGTTTGATTCCCAGGTGGGGCGGTCCGGGTCCTTTCTGTGTGGAGTTTGCATGTTCTCCCCGTGTCTGTGTGGGTTTCCCCAGGGAAAGTGAAGTGAATTGGAGATACTAAATTGTCCATGACTGTTTGACATAGAAAATTTAAACTGATGAATCTTGTGTAACCAGTAATTACCTGTCCTGTCTAAATGTAACCAAAGTGTGTAAAGCATGACGTTAAAATCCTAATTAATAATAATATTTTGATGTGACATGAGCTTGTCAGTGATCACTTAACCGTTATCTTTTCAGTTCTCTGACGTCGTTTCAGTCAGATAACTAACACAGTTGAACCTTGTGTTCTGTTTTTGGTTTCCTACTTTCTTTGACAGTGATAGAATTTGCTTTGGTAGATTTAGTAATGGTTAACACATGGTTAAGTCCTTTCCTGCTTTATTAAAAGCCATTCATGTGTGTCAATTCTTAATCTCTGAAAGAGTGTGTGAGTGTCTGTGAAAGAGAGGCAAGATTCCGTGGCCATAAATGCTAGGTAATTTTCATGTTCCTAAAATGAGAAATGCTATTTATATGTATAAGTGGCCTTTGTGCCAGAATGCAGAAATTTAGTCTTACATCGTAGATTCAGAAGCTATTCGGACCCTTGACGTTTTGCACACTTTGTGTTGTGGATAAATGTATTTGCCATTTTTACCCATCAGTCTGCACTTAATCACCCATAATTATGAAAAAAGTGACTTTTTAAAAATCAATCTAAAATTAGACATAATCTTTTATTCACTTGAGTATTAAGACCCTTTGCTGTGGCACTTTAAATTGTGGTCAGGCGCTTCCTGTTTGCTTTATTTGTCCTTGAGATGTTTCTCAATTAGAATCAACCTGTTGCGTTTTGTATCGACAGGCACATGCCTGGGTCTGTAAGAGCAGATGACATGCTCAACAGCAAGCTCAACTTTGGCAGCATGAGGAAAAAGATCATTTGGTTTGATATGAAAATTGAACTCTTGGCAGAACAGCAAACACTGACTGCCAAAAAAACACACACTGTCATCCCTCTGGTGAAACATCATGGTGTAGGTTCGTGCTGTGATGGTGATTATCATTGACCGGGAAACTGGTAGAAAGTTGGTAATGGATCAGTGCAGTCAAATAAAGGAACATTCTGTGTAATGACAAACCTCTTTAAAGCATGCAAACTCAAGACTGCTGCATCAGTTTATCTTTTTAATATGACACATATAGTCAAAACAACACTGGCACAAAGTGGCCCAGGCAAAGACCAGACTTAAAATCCATCAAACATTTGTGGAGAGACCTGATGCCAGTTCAGACACTGACCTCCATGTGCATACCACATACTTGTACCTTCAAAAGTGCTCAGTGAGTGTATACCTGCCATTCTTCCCAGCCTGAGTCCAAAAAAGTCATTAAGCCTCCTGCAGGGAAGTGTGCATTCCCATGTGGGACTGTGTGTGTTTTGGGACCATGCAGTGGGACTCATTATTTCTTAATTAAAGTCTTCCTCATGTAAACGGTTAGTTTTTCTCCTCTAGCTTTTTTTTCTCTACCCTTTCTCATATGACCCAAAAAAAGCAGAATGAAAGCTCCAGGCTGCACCAGCTTAGTGTGACTGTCACAGTAGCAGCACGTCAGCAAAAACAGGTCACTAGCTGGGATTCTTTATATGTTGCTGTATGTGTCTTTTGTAGCATACTGGTTTTTGTTACATGTTTTATGGGTTAAAGAATGACTTAATCTTAGACAAGATAATCAATAACTTGCATGTTCATGGTGACCTATTAAAAAAGAAATCACAAGTTTCATGCATAACGAGCCATTTACTGAATAATAAATAGTGTAAAAGACCGCAGTGACAACGAATGTCACGAGCCGAACCAGTTCAGCCTTCAGTATGTAAATTTGCCAAAAAGCTTGACAGTTTATTACAAGGACTAACCAAACATGCTAATTAAGTAATAAAACTGTACTCAGTATGTAAAAGCTTTTACTAAAAACACTGATGTAGTTATTATAAGATGATGATCAGACTGCTGCTTTAATACTGTCTCATGATTTGGAACAAACTTTTGTAACAACTTTTGTTTCAATGAACAGAGTAACAGACTCCTGCAAGACAAAACAGCTTCACAGTTTGTGATTTTAATGTGTAAAAGTGTAAAAGCTGGCGCTTTCGTGCTGACGGCGGGTTTCAGATCAGCTGTCTGACTGTAGACTGTAGCTGCACTCTCAATTGGAATCAACCATCTGATGGAGCTGATGGGAAAAAATGTAAACAGTGATTTTAACCGACAGCATTATTAAACATTGACGTCTTTACTGATTATTGTTTAACCGATAAATTGTAGTTTGGCATTAATTATTAAATAGTTACTATGGAGGGCATGATATAAGTTTTTGTGGAAAAAAGCTTTTGTAGTAGAACATTAGCATATTTGCATTTACACTGAACAGCAACCAGTGCCCCTTTTTAGGGCTTAAAATGTTGTGATTAACACTAACACCATGTGATTTAAGTGTAGTGTAGATTTTGTTTCATACAATAGTCAAACGATTTACTGATTTATACCTTCAGATGTAACTGTAGAGGAATTGAATAAATAGCCTAATAAATAAAACTAATAATGCTAAATATTTATTCAGTTTTACATTGGACTGTGTGCTTTATAGAACTATTAAAATGTGGTGTTTTTTTGTTATACAAGTCATTCTGCACAGGAGCTACTATTTGTATTGAACCATAAACATCAAGTATTTGGTTCTGTGGTGCTGAATTTCTATAAAGAAGAGCCAGCAGACCAACTGAGAGAGATTTTCATTGACAAATGAACACATCTAACCACGTGTAACTTGCTTAGCGTAGAAACATCACAGCAAAACAATAAGAGGAAAACCTGAACACCTACACTACCGTCACAGTTTAGTGCAATATTGATTTGTGCATTATCAAAAGTAAATTAACACACTGTTTTACTAAATTATTTGTTTTGTTTATTTATTAATTGCAGTAAAAGTGGAGAAGTTTATAGAGAGAGAGAGAGATTTGCTAATGAAGTTTCCTCCATGCTGCACAAGTCTATACATTTTATATCAACAAAAGTAAAACCTATGATCCTTTCCACAATATTAATTTTACAGTGTATGCTTTTCTTATGCTTCTACATCCCCCACGCCTTCCAAGTCGATCAAAATAACTGTAGAGAAATTTCAGGTAGCATTGCTCGACCCTTATTTTTAACACCTGTTAAATTAAAGATATGCGTGGGTGCTGGTGTTCATTACCACAGCTTTACAGTTAGATTCTCTTTTGCAGAGAAACACTTAGTCTCAGTATCAGAACATCAGGTATCATGTCTGGTTAGTGACTCAGTCCTGATGGGAATAGTGACTCAAACACTTGTCACCTGGAAATGTTTGAGGTTTGATTCTCTCCACTATTGTGGACTATTTTTTAAAGATAAAACCTCAATCGCACCCCACCTACAGTTTTACAATGTATATTTGCTATTAGTATCATGAATATTTTTAGTTTCAGTGCTGTACATTGTACTTCTTTTTTTACGTGTTCCAATCCTCTAGCACGTTCAATAGTTCATTCATGTAATTTTTTGTTGTTGCTTAAGCAGGATGTGGTACTGAAAATAAACGTATTGACACTTCGAAATTTGTATTAATTTTATTCGTTTTTGTAAATGTATTAATTTTCATCAGAGTAGGAACTCTAAGGGGGGCCTGGCAGAGTTTGGAAATTCCGAGTTACTGGGTTTAGTCAAACACAGCATTAGTCTCCTCAAAAAGGGAACTTCACAGGAAATGCAAGATAGGCAAAGCCCATCTTGACATCTGTTTTTCTAACCTTTCTGAAGTGGCTGTTATTTTTAAAAGAACAAAAAATAGTAATCTACCTACACCTACATTTTCTAGTGTAATTCCTTTTTATTTTCTTTCATTGATGATAGATTGACTAGGACATGAATCATCATTTTTTATGTTTTTAGATCTTAAGAAATCAGTTTTAAGGCTGCAGAGTTCTATAATATTTCTATAACAAAACCCTGAGAAATCTTTTGTACGTTAGAAATGGAAAATCATCCTTTTAAAGCTATTAACCTCAAATGGTGTTTTCAGTAAAAGAGATGAATAAAATAAATAAGTATGTGTTTTTTATTGGTGTGACTGTTACAAAAATACTTGGTTAAAAAATACATTTACTTAAAAACAGTGACTGCACCACCAATATATGTTCAACATTATTAAGTTACAGCATAACTACATGCGTCACTATTGAGCAAAACTAAGTGAATTATTTAGACCCAGATTTAAACGTTCATATTTAAAGAGATTGATTTGCTATTTATTTTCTGAAAATCCACTTGCTCGGTTTAATATGAACCAAGTTTAGTACCGGTTTAGTTTCATTTCACTTTGTCTTATAACCGTCTAAGAAAAAAAAAGAAAAGTGTGAATGGGGAGTCACTTACTACAAAATAAAGATCAAGCACTGGAGTTCAAAAACACACAAAATGCTGATTAAAACATCGTAATCAAATGTTATAAATACTCTTGTCAGAGTTTGTGAAGCTATATTGACTCTGTAATCCAAATTTGTGCAGCTAACCCTGAAAACCCTCCAGCCGTTAAATGGGCTTGACTGTTTAATGCTCGTTTTATATTTTCTCTATAGCCAGTTCTTTCATTTGATCATAAACCAGGCTGGGCACTGGGGCTGGTACTAACACTCACCGCACTGTGAACCGAGTCGTAGCAATGAAAGTCAGCCTTGTTCTGAGAGCATTACTGTTTATTATGTGGACAGCTGTGCCGAGGCAGCATTTTGTTGAGTCGTGGTTTAAGATGTTGATATTGCAGCGTAGATATTACATGGTATTCTCTGGTTGCTAATAAAGTGTTTTCTGTGCATTATTGGATATGTTGTATGGTACAGTAGTCATAGGCTGATAATCTTTTATTTATTTTAACCAAAGCCTAAGGAAAAAAGGATACTTCTGCTTAAAGTGTTTAGTTTTAAGTGACTATGGCTGAAATTTTTTAATGGATATTGCTACAGTTCCAAACATGTTTAAAACACATTTTTTCGTCTCCCAACAATCTTTTTAAGCTTCTCTTTCAGTGCACTTGATTTACACAACTGTAATGAATAACTCTCTCTCTCTTCCTGTCTTTGTCAAAAACACACACAGCCACACAGAGTAAATGTAGATCATCAAAATACATTCACTAGTAATTTTGTAAAATTTATTTCTTTAACTGCTTTATCCTGGGCAGAATTGCTGTGGGCCTGGTTCCACCAAAAAACACTGAGTGCAAAGCAGAACACCCCGGACAACGTGTCTATCCATTACTGGGTTTCAATCAAGAACCTGATCAAAACATTTTGTCCTGGAATTGTACCACACCCGAATAGTTTTCAGTGCTCGAGAAATAGCTGTCATGTAGGGACACACATAATACAGTGGTGCAGCCGCTAAGGGCAGATTTTATTATGGTTATATAATAATTGCAGTGCCATATAAAAATCCTAATGTGTGACTATTCATTGGTGCTGTGGACTGCAGCAGAAGCCCCAAACGGCTTGAGATGAGATTATCCCTCAGTCACAGATATTGAACCTTCTATTAGCACTCGCGCACACACAAAAAAGAAAAAAGTCTATAGATAAACAAAAATACTAATAGAATATAACAAATTACTTTTACTTTATTTTATCAACTGCTTCATCCTGGACAGGGTCGTGGTAAACCCAGCTTCATCTGGAAACACTGGGCAGGAATAGGCAGGAGTACCCTGGACAGGGCACCAATCCATCTCTGGGATTAACAAATCAGAAAACAAACGATCCAACACTCACGAATAACCAAGCTAATGAAAAAATATGAAAACTAACTTCCACATCAGAAAAACAGACATCAATAAGGAACAGACTTGTGGTTATTATAAAAAAAAAAATCTGAAAGTAACGACATCTTAACCTCACAACCACAAAGTTAAAAAAAACCAAACAAAAAAAACGTTCAAGCATGACTGCCTAGGTCCAGACCACACTTACTACACCCTACCTGTGTGATGCCTTGTGATATATGCTGTGTTTGGTGTAAATTATCTAATGCTGATACTTAAAAATTGATTTCAGTCTGCTGTCATCATATACAGAAATAACCACATTTAGGAAGCCCTAACTCATAAATGCTCATGTGTTTTACTTTCTGTTTCAGTATTTAACTAACCAGTATGATTTTTTTGCAGGTATTAAATGAAGAATGTGACCAGAACTGGTATAAAGCAGAGCTGAATGGCAAAGACGGTTTTATCCCAAAGAATTACATAGAAATGAAAGCACATCCGTAAGTCCTTGCGCACACGTCATCTTTGAATGTAAATGTCACATCATATCAAGCTCAGCCAGATATTCCAAACATCCGCATTAAATAAATCACTAGGATAAAGTTGTGACCAAACGCATCATCCTTTTGTAATCTCCTTAGCTGGGGAAAATCTAGTGTTTTGAAGGGATGTTCATGGTATTAGTTGTAACCTTTACTAAAATCACAGTTGCTACTAAAGGCTTGAGGCATGTACACTATATGGCCAAAAGTATGGGAATCTCCTAACCATTAGCCTCATCTTTTCCCGCTATGACATTATTTAAATATTAGCAGCCTGTTCTCGACAGGAAAATGAGCGAGAGTGGAACTTACTTTCCTAGTTGTGTGTTTTTGCATAAAGGCCAACAGTAGTTTTGGCAAAAGAAAGAAATCAGGCACTTCTGAACAGTAAGGAACTGTTGGACCTCTGTACTGGGTTTGCGTGCTCACAGGTAGGGAAGCATTGCTTATCTGGCCTGCTGATTTAAATGTGTATGTAGAGAGACATGCTGACTGTTGCCCAGGCTAACCTGAAGTTCACTTCCTCATTGCACGCTTTGAGTTTGTTTGCGGTAAATGAAAAAGAGCAGGAACCAAACTTCCGGGTTCGGACGTGAATAGCCGAGTGCTGCTTTAAGGAGCACCGTCTTTTCAGACCATTCTGACATGAAACTAACTGCAAAGCAAACTTAACAACTTCAGCAGTAGCCTGCTGGAATTATTTGGAATCTCATTGTTTATAAAGGACAAAAACCAGTCATTGTTCATAGAGGATCAAAACATGCATCTGAATAGCCTTATTTATTTACATAGTTAAGAGTTACTCAAGCAGTCTTCCAAGAATTTTAACTTTAAAGGCTGGTGGAAGGTTTAGCAACACAGGTACAATACATGTCATCTTATCACAGTACATAGGTCATCTGGCTTGGAAAAATGCAATCACGAATGCAGACCAGAATGATCTGCTCTGTGACCCCTAAAATACAGAAAGCAGCTAAAAGAAAGCCTAAATTATAATTTGCCAATCTTAAAAAAAATCCAGACATGCAAAGCCTTGTCCGAACCATCAGGCTGAGTTTTAAAGGTCATAGTTACGGACAATTTGATCATTAACAGGAGTTCTTAATAAAATGCTAATGCTATGGTATGTGCCATGTTGTGTGCCAACATTCAGGTGGTTCTTTGGAAGGATTCCTCGGGCGAGAGCAGAGGAGTTGTTAAACAAACAGCGGCACGACGGAGCTTTTCTTATTAGAGAGAGTGAGAGCGCACCTGGAGACTTCTCACTGTCTGTCAAGTAAGTCACTGTGCTGAAGCTCTAAATCCTAGTTTACATTACATGACCTGGTCACTTGTGGTTGTCATTGTGTGATCCCAGGGTGGTAGCAAGCACTAGAACGTAATCACAAGTAAAAAGTTAAAATGTCACATTTGGGATTTACTGTGTTGCACGTAAGAATTGAACATGATCTGTTTGGGAATAGCCCCTCAGGCTGAAGAAAAGATGCTTCCTGTGAGCTGAATGGCTGTGAATGTAGTAATGACACTATTGGTTAGGTACTAATAACCAAGTTTTCGGCACGGTAGCTCTGTGGGTAGCACTGTCGCCTCAAAGCTGTGAATCCCAGCTGTGCCATGCAGCCACTGTTAAGCCCTTGAACGAGACCTTCAAACCTTACAGCTTCAGGGGGTGCCATACAAACAAGCTGGGATATGCATTAACTATTGTACTGTACACGTGTATATGTATATATGACTATTAAATGCATTCTGTTCTATTCTATTCTAGACAGGCCATGTTCTGGAGTTGTATGCCTTATTTTAGTGTGTTTTTAATAGAAACACAATACAGGCGTTGTTACATAAATCAGTGTAAATAAAACTCAGCTGACATCTAGTGGCCGTTTCACTAAACCTGTTCAGACCTGCAGTTCAACCCTCCTGGTTTTTCTGTATTTTTTGATTGGTGTTTGATGTGAGATTCCACATGGAAAGTAGCTCATGAATGTCAATCGCACAATTATTCTATGTTCCCTCTGGTAAACACAGCTACTATCTCTTCCTTCAATTATTTAAATGATGTGTTCTAGGATATCTTATATATACATGTATACTATGCTCCACTTAAACGTTTGAATTTGTTTTACTGCCATACAATTTTAGATCATAAAATGTCTCATAGGCATTACCCAAATACATCCCTGATCACGATCCATGTTACCATTCACTACAGAAAAATAGATCAGTGTAGCAATTTAGAGCATATATTATATTTACTGAAAAAATAAAATTTCAAGAAGTAAATGTGCCATAGTGGGTGAATTACATCTATGAGTCAGACCTCACTGTTACAGTTGCACAGTCATTTTTTGCCACTTTTCCACTGCCTGGTACCCTATGGTACTTTTTAAATATGCAAACCCATGTTAAGTAATTGTTTCCATTGCTTAGAAATCCATACTGTACCTAAATATCCATGCTAAATTTGGTTACCCTTCTTGACAAGTAACCCAAGCATATCATCACTGGAGTAAGACAATACCAGTGCCATATTCCAAAACCCCACTGCAATAGATTTGGCATGTAATAGTGATAGCATGGAGATCCAACAGCACAACAACCACATGTTGGTGGCCTTCAGTGGAGCTGATGTTTTACTAATTGACTTAGCTAAACATTTTGTAATCAACAACCAAATTCAGTGCTCTGTCTTTCTGATTTTTTATGGGTCACATACCTGAAATCTTTTTGTCTGTCTGTCTACAGGTTTGGTAATGACGTTCAGCACTTCAAGGTGTTGCGTGATGGTGCAGGAAAGTACTTTCTGTGGGTGGTCAAATTTAACTCGCTCAACGAGCTGGTGGATTATCATCGCTCCACCTCAGTCTCTCGAAACCAACAGATTTTTCTACGAGACATCGAGCAGGTGTCACAGGTCAGTTCTCGAAACACAAAATAATCCAATTTACCAAGTAGTGGCTGTCACATCAGGCAGCATTATCCAAAGCTCTGTATTGGATTGGCTCTCTGTCCAGATACACATTGGTGTATCTGTGAATGCTGGACCAAAATACAAATGAAAATATATTCTATTCTAATGTATTCTATTCTACACCTGAATGGCTGTAAAAATTCCTTTTTTTTAATTTCACCATATTCCCCCTTTAGTCTCCCCCGATGTTAATAATGAGTGCTTCTAAATACCGATCATATATGTACAAAAGAATTGTTTGGTGTGTATTTATCTATTATATTCTAATATTCCATTGTTGTTTGCACAGCACCCCACATATGTGCAGGCTCTGTTCGACTTCGATCCTCAGGAAGACGGTGAACTGGGATTCCGCCGCGGTGATTTCATCCAGGTCTTGGACAACTCCGACCCCAACTGGTGGAAGGGTGCGTGCCACGGCCAGACGGGCATGTTCCCACGCAATTACGTCACGCCGGTTAATCGGAACATGTAAACTAGGAGGAGAAAAAAGGTCCCGTCTGTCCACATACACACACACACTCGCACTCAAATCAACCTAAATGTTTCCACCCCCCTCCAACACCCTGTGATATGCAGAGTGGAAATGGAAAAATATGTGGAGATTTTTATCAGTCCAGTGACGAGGGCAAAATCAACGCTGATCCTGAGAATGATTAATCGTATCACTATGAACGCTTGCAGCCAGGGTCTGAAAAGTCCAAGCTTAGTGCAGCACCACACAAATTACCACCACAACGATCCTGTCTGTGATTTCTCCCTGCTCCGTCTGCCTCTTTCCTTTTCTCTTTTTCACCCCTCTTTTTATTGTACCACATTTTCTATTCAATAATTTTCAGCTGCATGTTCTAATCATTTTGTAACAGTAAATTCTAAGGCCATTGTGAGGATGAAAATGTACAAAAAATATATGCGTGCAACTTGAAAAAGTGACAAATGATGCTAATGAGTTTTCAGGTCTAAAATAGACACAAGAACATTGTACATCGATTTTTGGCTGTGTAAAAAAATCACCTATAGAGAGAATCCATTTTTTAAGAATATATATATATTATATATTTGTATGTGTTTGTCTGTTTTATCTTTCCACATTTTTTTTCAGTTGTAAATGATGTTCAGTTGTATTGGATGGAACGAAGTAGCTTAGAGACATGCTGAATTATCAGTATCATTTTTATAAATTATAATCGCAGATTGTTCAGAGACTTCAGCATGCTATTTAATTTACCATGTATTTCATTAAAAACAACTTCAGTTTTTGAACTACGTTTTCTTGAACGAGACCATGTATCGCCAGGAATTGTTTTAACAGCGTGCAGACGAGACGTTTATCCTGCAGGAGTTTGTCGAATGTGAAATTTGAAGTTGTGTTTCGGGGCCAGACACCATTCGAAGCCAGGATTTGTATTGCAACCACTTCTTTTCTCTGGCCGTAAATGTAGCTGAGTTTTCCTTACAGATGAGCATGAGGGAAGTTCTGAACCACATCACTGCTGGAGAATTTAGTCACATTTATTCCGTGTCAAACCCAGGTTACTCTTCTTATTATGCACCTGTGTGTGTACACATTTTAACCAGAAGATTCAAACTTCAGATTTCAGATCTGATCTGTCATGATGTATTTTTGCCAGTATTTAAACTGGCACCATTAATACCAGTATGAGAAACCATAAAAAGTTGTTGTTTGTGAATAGTAAATATATCAACAGTTTTTTGTTTTTTTTCTCCCCTGTATTTTTTTCATGTTTTGAGCACTTTTGTTTCAGCCATTTAGCTTTTTTATGTCATTTGTGATTTTTTTTCTTTCCCATCATTTGTTGTGTAAATTGTCATTTGATTGTTTTGTTCTCTCTGGATTAGTGCCTTTTTCCCCTGTGTGTCAGTGTCTCCGGCCTACTGCTTTGGTCCTTGTGTTGGCTTCCATCAGTCCTGCAGTGAGTGTTGAGTGTTGAGTTCCTGCATCCAACCCTACCGACCAACCCACCCACCCACACACTGCCCAGTCAGTAATTGCAACCGTGTCAACATGGAACTAGTCCTTACTATTTAAATGTCTCGCCTTACCTAATGAATCTTAAGGTTTTGGCTGTTTCTTATTTTTGAGGCTCTTTTTTTAATTTGCTTTTTTTTTTTCAATTAATAAAAATAAAATTCTAAAAATAGTCTGTGGTGCTTTGTCATCATTTTAATCCTCTTCATGAGATGGATTTGGTTATCAGGGGGCAGTAACATTTTATACATTTTTTACCATTTTACCATTT